>NC_133156.1:194534350-194691850 GCF_040802235.1 Manis javanica | reverse complement strand
TCTGATTTCATTAAAAATATTCGCAAGTCTGTTGGCATTTTTATTACAACCCATATTTGTTGTCAATCTCAGCACTTGAGAGTAAGAGCCGTTGAAACAAGAACCTAGACTCAGCATCTTTGTGAAAGTAGCATCTGACTGTGGAGAGAGCAGCAGGGGAGTCTAAGGGTCCTTCCTTCCCTGGCTATAGACCACTCCAGCTCCAGACTCCTCAGAGCTATGGCATCAGCTGTTTCAACCATCCCTGTGCTTGGTGCAAAAGGGAAAAAAGGTCACCGTCATGCCGACCACACCACACAAAGTCGCGGTGGATGTTCACATCTAGAGAAGAGATCTAGTTACATCAAGACCTGAGAAGTGAGGACTCGGGGTCATACTCCCAAATCATAACAGTAGTTTGGAAGGCCCACTTAAACTCCTCATTCCTATTTCTCAGTATGTTTTATTTTGTTAACTGTTTGTTCTTGGGCAAGATTTTTTTCTTGCCTTTTCTCAACTCAAAGTTCATCATTTCACTGAAAAAAAAAGGATAATAGTGCCCCACAGAGTTTTGGAGGAGATGAAGTGAGATTATTTACATGTAGTTCATAGTGCTCAGCTCTTAATAAATGTAAGGAACACTGTCAGTGTGTCCCACATAGTAACAGTATATACTATATATAAAATAATTAAATTAATCTAGTGGTAATTCTCAGAACTGCTTACCTATTGTATACAGCTCATAAGGGAATTATGACCATTTTCAAGCTACTGTTTATAAAACCATTTTCACCTCTATTTGGGCACAGACCATTGTATATGTCTGTGGGAAAAGGATAAATAAATATTTATACATAAGCATCATCTTTTTCTTACCAAAGAGATCATAATAGCTGAAAAGCTGGATACATATAGAAAAATGGAATATTAGGTCCTTGTGATCTCTGCACATGCATTTTGAATTAAGAGCATATATCTTTAATTCTTCAGTTTGAGAACCTATCTGCCAAATATTATGAATAGAAATATATGGATATTCTAGATAATTTTTATATATAATTGAAGCTCAGTAATACAACCTATTGTTTGCTCTGATTTTTATTTTCATTATCTGACCAAATAAAGCAGAAGCAGATGCCTTTCTGACTTACACTATTTTAAGCTACAAATACGTTGCCCACTTTGAAGCCTACATAGTTAATCTGAAACCTGTCACATGATAAAATTCAACCCTCCATATTTTAAAATGGAAATAGTATGGACTGGATGTAGTGTCAGAAGACCTGGGGTCTTGTCTTGGTTCAGCTCTGAACACACGACGTGTCCTCTTGTAAATCACTTCACCTTGCTGAATCTCAACTTTCTTGTCTAGAGATCATTTAGACTAGATCAGGACTTCTCAGTCTCTTGTGTGCCTACTAATCACCCAAGGATTTTGATAAAAGGAAGAGTCTGGTCAGCAGGTCCAGGCTGGGGCCAGAGACCCTGCATTTCTACCAACCTCCCAGGTATCACTGATGCTGCTGGTCCATAAACTACACTTTGAGTAGCAAAGGACTGGATAAATCCTTGGACTAATACTGTACAATTTGGGATTTCTGTAAGAGTCTACATGAGATAGTATGTCATGATAGCCCCAAATGGGGATCAAGCACAGACCATCACTAACATGGGTACAGTACTTTACAGTCAGCAAAGTGTGTTCACATCCATTTAGCCATCAAAGAATTTCCAGGAGGAACCTAAACTCAAAAAAGCTGAATCACTAGCTCAAGATCACAGGCACATTGTCAATATGTGGCAAAACTCAGGCTCAGATCCAGAGCCCTATCTCCCACTGCTCTTCTCCCACAGGGCATCTTCCATGGCCGCCACACCCCCAAAATGCATGAAGCCAGCAAAGACTTAGCAGCCTAGTTTAGTTTCATACACAGCCATGTAGTTATGTATTAAAGTTACCTAAATATTGATCAAATCTAGTGTTTACCTGTTAGGGCCAATTTAAGACTTATATTTTCTTTCATATCTTTCCATTATTTTTCTGCTGCATCCCATTTGTCAAGTACAGGAAAGCCTCTCAGGCCAGCATGCACATTTCCAGTTTCAATTGCTATAGTGCACAAGTTCTAGATCTTAAAGGCCAAAAAGCATCCATTTGACTAAAGAGCTATAAGGCAGCCATAAAAATTATGGATCACAGAAATAAGCAATTAGTGTTATCTTCAATTGCTTTATTGGCAGTATTCACTCGTTAGAATAGAGGCAGCCATAAAACAGATTGCAGCATACTGTATAACAGCATATGGGATTTTACATTATAATGCTATTCTCTGCCAAGAAGTCATATTTTCATTTGAATGCATGGAACAGATTATCACAGGATTTCCAGCATCAGAAGTGGATGACCCTCACTTTTCTGTAGTTGTTGTTAAAAGGCAATTCCTGAAGTTATGACTAAATCAAAATAAGTGTGATGATGAATGGGGCTGTGTCACATGCTTGCATTCTGGGCTGTTTGAGACTGGGCATGGCAGGGAGCTACAACAGATAATAAAGTCAATCTCTAACATGGTGGAGTGGTGGAGAGAGAGAGAGTTGAGGGTTTGCCAGTCTTCCAAACCAGCTGGCATCAATTCTGGAGGAAGCTGCTTACCCGCCCATCTCATCACAGCTGAAGTGCCACAAAAAACACCGTGAGCACAGGGGATAGAAATAAAACAATAGGAATAATACAAAAAGAACAAAATCTTTATTAAACATTGGGAGAAGTCTTCTTGATATCTACTCTGCCATTTTTACAGAATGTGTGTGAGCATGTTTATATACTGCAGATAATATGTATGTAGACCTTCAAATACACACACCCTGGCACATGTTTCAACAGGCCAACCTCTTAGGAATCACCCACAGGCCTAGAGTTTAAGTTTTGCCATCCCCTCACATGTACAAGTTTCAATATGGTACACCTGGAAACAGGGCTAAATGCGCACTCTCCTATATCAAGTTGGGAAAAGAGAAAAGTACATCTAACAGATTCTCTTTCTAAGATCAGCCTGTGATATAGCAAATGAAAGGCTTTGAAAGGCATGATTGCTAAAAAGGAAGCTTGTGTGGTTTCAAATTAGAACTCATATTGTTGCATTCACAGTTGATCAAATAAATATTAATCACCAAATGTATTTATGTCACTTCTTACACAATTGCAATATATTTCAAATGTGTTTTTAAATGGTGGATAAAACACACCGGGAGGGCAAAAAAGAAAAAAAAATCTCCTTTTATAGAACCTCGGATACTAGGGAGCTACAGGCATATGTAGTAATTTATCAGAACAAAGGAATGTGTTTGAATTGGATTCTGCGTGTTTTCTACTATTTATTCAGATCTAGTAAAATCCAAATAATTTGATAAAGTCATTTCAATCTATGTACAATATTATGTTAAAAGTACATTTTAATCTTATGTTTCAATGAATTAGTGTATTCCCTTAAGTTTTCTAGTCTTAAATCTGTAAAGATTATAAAATTGTAAAAAGATTTAATTGTAAAACAATCTTTATACTTTCGGAAAATTATCCTGATTACAAAGGTGGTCATAATGCAAAACAAAGTATAACAGAGCTGCCCTATGTTCCTTGTTTACTTGGAGTCACACTTTCAGTCCTCAATTTCTACATTTTTCTAGAAAAGACTTTTACTTTCCTTCATAAAAAGATTTGGTGAAAAGAGTAACGTTAGGATAGAAAATGCAAGCATTTGGCAACCTAATCTTGCTTTTGCTATTTACTAGCCCCTACAGCTTGCATATATTGATAAATTGTGTAAATTCTCCTCTAGCTGTCATAGGTTCATTTATAAAGTTGCATAATGACCATAGTACCCACAGCCTTCTTCCAAATTGAGTTCGAGATTTTTTTAAAGTATTTTTCAAGTGGTTCCAGTAATTTTTCATGAATGACTACCTTGTCTTATTTTTAGAGTAGGGAAAGCTGGTAGTTTTCTAGGAGTCAAAAAGGGAGCCCCTTTAAGAACTTAAACGTGAGACAGGAACCAAGACAGTGGCTAGCTTATACTTTGAGAAAATGCATGCTGACAGATTGAGGGCGTTCCTCCAATATAACATTCAGTGAAATATATGCCTTTGGGTTCAATAGTATTTTCATTGAAAGCCCACCAATTTTCTTAATTTGTAGCCCTTGTGATTGAAGTAACCTTATTATATAGAAATATTGATAAACCAATTGTTCCTTCGGTCTATAAAGTAGCAAACTTATGGGACAACATATTTTTTAAATGGAAGTAGGTGTGTATGTTCACCAAAGAGGATCTCACTGAGTTAGACAACAGTGACACCAAAAGCTATTGGAGAAAATTGTTTTTTACATATTTATTTGCCAGGCAGTAATGTTACTTAATTCAGCATTTTTCAGAACAAAGCAGTGATGAATAATATCTTGTCAAATAATGACTAGTTTTCCCTTTCCTTGCAATGAAGTAAAGCATTTAAGAAAAAAAAATCCCACAAGCATCTCAAATAGCCTCTGCTTTGCTTCAAAAATAGACTGTGACGAGAGTAACTCTTCCAATCAATTATGCAGCATGGTTTTAAGTGAGGAAAAATTTCAACATACGTATCACTTCAAAATATATACAGCAAATATCTGTAAGTACAAACTGGGTAAATTTTGAAGGGCTACGAAGCATATATTTTGCTACACCAAGCTCTGACTGTTAAATTGATTGCAACAAAACTATAATTTCTTTTTGCTGAAAAACTTGAGCAATATGAATTTTACTGAGATTATTTAAACTCAGTGGTGTGTGTATACATCTATATGTGTGTGGGTACAAACAACAGGATTTCTGCAAAATCTCTTCAGTAGGCTCAGATGCAATTCCTCTAACTAAAGTATTGCTCTGACATTGTTTCCTTTATAACTGACATAGTAAGTGAGCATATGTCAAATTCCACAGTCTACACATATGAGTTGTGAACCCATTCTACATAGGGGTGTCACATAATATTGTTCACTCCTTTATACACATGCAACCTTCATTAATGGTCTCCCTTAAGAGCACCCTTTTAAAAGAATGATCTCCTACATTACAGCAGTGCAGCTTATACACACACACACACACACACACACACACACACACACATACATAAGTGTACATATATATTTTCCCATTTTGGCTGGATTCAGGAATGAGTCTGTGGATGCAAAGAATCAGTCACAGAGCAACAGATTGCTGTTAGAGACTGACTGCGGACCACCATCAACAATAATGACTAATTGTACCAGGAATGAAGGAACAGAGGGTGGAGATTATTTCAGAAGAGGTGACTGAAAAAAATGATCTTTCCAAAAGACATAAAACGTTTTCTTTTTTTTGGTATTCGTTATCATTAAATCAAATAACAAACACAGCACCTTCACTATTCTCAATAGTTCAGAATGATGCTGATCAACTTTACTATTTCTAAGATATTTGTGAATTGTCCCTCACAGTTTGCCTTTTCCATTCTTTTGTTTCTATTAACAGTATTCTTTGATGCACTTTTGAGGTTTCTCAAGGAGTTAGTATTTTAAGACAATCTTTGGAGCTGTACAATCTAAGACTTACAAGAAGCCTTATCTATAACTCCAACTTTGTGGCAATGAATATACAAAACGATCTTTAAAAACAACAAAAAAGAGCTTTATGAAGATTTACAAGGTCCAAGAAATAGAATGGCAAAAACAATCATACATCTCTTTAATTGATTAGAATGTTGCAATTTTTAATTATCCATTCAATCTTACTTCCTCAGATTTTTTTCAAGAAATACTTTTTCTAATTATCAATATACACAGTCATAAGTTTATTTATAACAGAAGCTTAACTTTCCAAACTTTAATTTATGAAATTACTTGGAGCTTGAGGTGCATAAAGGAGCTAAACTCTGCACTAAGGTTCAAATGCTTTGGGGACATTCTATAAGTTTTGGTTCACCACACTGAGAATCAGCAAGATTTTTTGTGTTGAAACACAAGGATTTTGTGACTCTTTGTAACTGCAGACACTACAAAGCATATTGGGTCAAATGTAACTGGGTCAAGTTTTTAAAAGGTCACTTATTTTGTTGAAAATTAAATATTTAATTTCAACCAATATAGTGTGGCAAGACTGCTCATGTACTTATTCCAAATGTAAAAATAATGATTTCCTTAACCTGATGATGTAGGCTAGTTACTCCAATCTTTAGGTGATACAATGTATTTTATATCACTGATAACTTCTAAATCCTCTGCTTTCTACATGTTGAACATCAGAATCCATGTCTACTTGATAACTTTATCAAATATGCTTTATATTCTCATTATTCAAAGAAGAAATAAATGAAGAAAGCTAAGGACTGCTCTTCTTTCTTAAATTAACATTGATAGATAGCCCAAACTACCTTTTCAACACACTCAATTCTTTGTCAGAAAAGAGAAGAGCAGTTCCAAAATTGTTAAGTTCAAAAATCAGCCATTTAAGTAGAACATGGAAAAGCGAAAATATCATTTGCAGAAATAAGTATCAGAACTATATTAAATAGAAGGAGGGTGAAAAATAATGGTGAACCATGAACTTTAGATCATTGAAGCAATGTATATGCAGAAAGGAAAGAAGCTAAGGGCGTATGAGATGGTACAAGGGCAACCTTGTGAGAGAGACAAAGAAAAATAATACTAGGAGGAAAAAGTTTAAACCTTGACAGAGGGAAGTAAATGAATACCAGAAAATCATAAAACACAAATAGAAAATCAGAATTATACTCGGCTAAATTTTAAATAAATTTTCCCTCTATTTTGCCTCTATTTTGTTCTGATTCTTCAATACTAATAAATAGCTCAGACTAAATCTTAATTGATAGGGGCCATAGGTTGGAATTTCCCATCTGTTCCAAGGAGTTTGTACATGTAATTTGTATGCACTGAAACATTCTTTTGTTTCCAAGTGTCAGTATATTTTTTAACAAAAAAAAGTCAACATTTTGAGAACTGAAAGTCTGATAAACCTACTTATATTTATCATAAAACTGTTTGAACCTCCAAAGATAAACTACAGATGACTTCATCTTTCAGATTTCAACACAAGTGCATCAATTTCTTGTTATCACTTATATCCTTTACACCCAAACACAGTGCGGGAGCCTAACAGCTCAACGGTAGTAATCCACTCTGGCCAGCATTTGTATCTCAAGTGATAACAGACATCTTGAAATTAGGAACTTTGTTAGTGCAAAAAGCCAAACACCAGTGTTCTGGACAGTGCCCAGTTCACTAGATACAACAGAAACACCACCCGTAATTTCCAAGGACTGATGAAATATTACCTGAGGTGGAATCATTCAATCATTAGTTTATTCATTCTGTAAATATTTAGTGAACACCTACTCACTGTGTTCTAGGTACTATACAGTCCTACAGCCTTCATGTCTTAACATCATAATAACAAACATATATTGGTGAAAATAACCCAGTTCTCAATAATAACAATTGTAAAACTTGAATTACTATCCCTTTTCCCCATGTTCTGACTATGCCTGCCCTTTTATGCAGGTCATGTTCATAACTATTTGATATATTTCAGTAATTTCAGGAGGATCCCTCTGCTCATATATAACATGTTACGTGTGAGTTTACATGAAATATTGTTCTCTTAAACTAAAAATATTCCTAGATATATTTCACTTCGGTGTGAGTGAAATGACCCTTCAACCCTGCCACCAAAGAAAACAATAGCTAGCGTGGAACTGCTGGAATATTTGGATACACAGACTAAGGCCCTGAAAAGGACGGAGAGAGATACAGGGCACCAGGAATGGTACCCCTTACTTCATGATGGTATCCAGTACTATACTATTTTTTACTTCTGCTCCAGGGTACATGAATTAAGAATCTGAGTGAACTGGTTATTTTTTTTTATTAGTTTAGCCCAAGTTGCAAAGTGACATTTTCCATAATTTCACAACATAATGATGTCTCATGCTTTCAATTCATGATTCTATAGATTTCAACCAAAATAAAGAACCTCTACTTTTGTTATCTGTATTCAAACAATTCTAATTGTGTTACCAAGGTGCAGGCCCAGATATGCAGTTAGGAATACCCTTCTCTCCATTTTCTCTAGGTTCACTGTTACTCTTTTGAGGTGTTTTGACCAGAATTACACACTCTATTATATATAGATTCAAGTTCATATATAAAAGTATGCATCACATATTTCCAATATATATGAAAATCACTCTTCTTACATATACCCAGGCACCAAAAAATTTTCCTCATAAAATTTACTTAAAGCAGTTATGAGAGTTTGGTCAACATCATTATTCCATATGTTAAAATATATGGGTAACTAATGTACTTTTCATTCATGAAAAGTCAACTTTGAGTGCAATTGTAGCAGGTTTTAACTAATAAATTCCAAAATAACAGAGACTCAGCAAAAACCTAACTATATTAATTATATTTTATGTAAATTAAGAATTAGCATTTTGGCTGTTTTTTAAAATAACGTGCTTATTTGTAAATGTTAGTAGTTGATTAAATAATTGTTTAAAAATGACCATTCCTTTGGAAGGCCCACGTAAAAACAAATAAAACTTCAGATTTACTCACTCTACACCAACATTTGAACTTTCCTTCAGGCTGTAGATTTAGACAGAATCATGGCATAAATGATCATTTCCTGGGAAAAATTATCCATACAACCCTCACTTGTTCCCCTTTGCCATCTCAAAATCATAGCTGGTGAATTCAAACCACAGGGAAAAGTGGGTGATAGCTCCTGGGTTGCTCTTCTCATAGTATTCTTAGGTGCCCCCTCATTTTGTCAGAGGGGACAGTGGTTCTTGAACCAAATTCTGCATGCACATTTTTCATTCCAGGTCACACCACAGCATCTCTGACTTCTCCACTCTAAGGAGCTGTCCTTAGGTACTGCAACCTCAGTTCCTGCAGGTGACACTATGACTTTCTGCTGATTTATTAAAAATCTCCCATTTTATGGCTCCTGTGTATTCTCTGGAGTATGATCATGTGGCCAGTATAATCACAATCTGTCTCCCTGCTAACATTTCTCTACTTTGGTTATTTGTTTGATAAAGTGAGGAGCTTCCCTTTTGTTGCCCTTCATCGGAGCTTAATGTCTTTACTTTGGGATCAATATACTTTATGAATAATTTTATTTCCTTCTATTTTTATGGTCTTTTCTCCTCATTATCATACTGAGTTTATTAGCTGGTGCTGTCAGTATCTTTACCCTGTCATATGTTCCTGAGGTACAGTAAATATCACTTGTGTTGTAATTAATATGCACACCCTCTGCAGTAATTAAAGTACAGACCCCTTCAACCAGCTGAGCTTCCTACACTAATTCCACCTTATCTTCATAATGAACTTATTGTAATCTGAAACTACTACTGAATATTGTTCAGTAAGGCTAGAAGAATGAAATCTAACGAGATGCAATAATATTTGTGAACATGTTAATATAAAAAATGAATTTAATTAGTCTAAATCTAATTAAATTTCCCATACAATTAAAAGCCTCCCCATCCTTCCATTTTTTAAAATCTAACAAATGCCATATTATTGCCCTTTTGGTTATTTCTACAAAGAAACAGAATGGACAAATGTTTTTTTCCCCTATGAGATACACACAGAAAAGCCTATAGGAACCAGAAATTGGATATGACATAGTAGGGAAATAGCTGAGTCTTTTTGGGGAACTACTGTCTTAACAGAAGACTTGAAAGAGTTTGGAGAAATCAGAAATCTGAACTTTCTAAAACAGAAAGAAAATCAAGCAAATAGTTTATCAAACATATCTGTGAAAATCAAAAATATGTTTTTAAAATACCTAATACTATATTTACATTGCAAATAGCACTGAGGCACAGTCCCTGTCCCCAAGGAACTTATATTTTACTGAAATAAATACCGATTTCAATTCAGCAAATATTTATTAGGCATCTTCTAGAAGTAACAAAGAAAATACATGTCATAGAATTTCTAAGCATGATGAAAAAGGAAAACTCTAGCACTAAGCCTGCTATGTGGACAGGGAAGAAAACATTTGGGACAGGAGACTAGTTGTTGCTGCACATACTCAGTTTTGCTAGAAAAGAGAGGCTGTGTAAATTAGGAAAAAATAGACACAAAGGACTAAATCAAGATGTAAAATTGGCACAAAGGAGGAATATGGTGAGGAATGGCGTGCACATATAATATTACACTTACATCGTGAGTGCTTAAATGGCAGACCCACAATAGGCAGAGAGCTGGCAAATGAGCCTGAAAATTGGGTGAAGGGTCAGACATGACCACAACAGTGCCAGGAAATGGGATTATTTCAAGGTGAAAAGAAATTACCAGGAGGGTAGAGCCCTGCTTTTTAATTATTCTCAGTAATGACTTGGATCTTGGAATTAAAAAAATCATTCCCAAGGTTGTAGATTGAACTAAATTAACAGGCAGAGCAGCATTGAGACTGGTACAATACACACACACATATATCATCTTGAGAAGTGGAAAGTGGTTTAGTGGTCCAAACACCTGTCAATTAGACGACAGATTAACTCTCAGAGTTGTTTTCTTGTTTTCTTTAAAACTACCTCCCCACCCCCACCCAGTTTATGTGAGATTTCTAAGACATGTTACCTAATGGATTACTTGGAAGGAAGAAATCAGGTGATGTCATCATTGCAGTAGTAGAATCCAAACTCCACCATTACCTGGTACCTGTTTTGGTACTCTCGAAGCAATGATGGATTGTCTCCCACAAAAAATCAACATCTTTTCTCCTGTCAGACTTAATATAAAGTTCATTTAGAAAGAACAGAGATGCATTTAGAGCAGCACCTGTGAAAGAGTCCCTGTGAAATTATCGGTGGGCTTGCTTTTAGATATGGGATATCCTTTGGCAACATCACCTATCCATGTCCCAACTACCAACATTAACACCCCCATACTGATACTGTCCCCTTTGCCATCCTAAGCCTCTAGTTTGAAACTGCATTTTTTTTCTTAATGTATTAAGTCTATAGAAGCTTGGGAACCTAGAATAATCTCATGTCTTTCCCTAATATAATAAAAGGAAGACAATTTAAATTGTTTTTAAGTTACGCCAGTCGGAAGGCAATGAGTCTTAAGATGAAACCTGATAGTCTACAATGTTATGCTAAAAAGCAAACTTCTGAGGTCTCTTCCCAACATAGAGCTTTAATGATGAAAACAAACAATATGTTGAGAGGTATTGTTAAAGCTATGCATTCCAAATCAAAGTAACTAAAAGTTAAGTATTCTTTAGGAGAGTTCTCACCATATTTTAAGGAAGGTACTTCAAAAGGGCAATATGGAGAAAATTGAATGATACTGATACAAAAATAAATTACGAAGAAAATCTGGGCTGTTTTGCTGGTAAAAAATAAAACTAAAATAGATGTTGACCTACCTGATAGCAAATATGTTTATGTTGATCCTGACCATCAAAAGGGAAACCACAAAGAAGGAAATTTGATAGGAATGAGTGGAGATCCTAAAAGATACTTTTAAAACTCCTGACTGATGAGCTTGTGGCTAGGCTATGGCCCTAAAAATCATTGAATACAGAATGTTAGCCCATTTTTAGTGAAGGCAAGGCATGTATATACCAGTGTGTGTGTGTGTGTGTGTGTGTGTGTGCATGTACACTTGTATATATGAGAAAGCTAAAACTCAAACTCACTAAATTAAATAACGTGAAATTTCTTTAGATATCCTCTTCCAATATGTTAACTGAAAATACAATCACTTATCTTACGTTTGTTCTTTAAGCTTTGTGTCCAGTTCACTGTAGGACCTGAACCTAATGCTGAGAAATAGACTCAAAGACCAAGAAAAGTTCAAAGAATTAGCAAAAAAATGACATGGGAAACAGAACATTCTAAGACCTTTACATGAAAAACATCCTTGAAGAAAATCATTGATGAGGAAGAGAAAATTTTAAAACTGGGAAAGCTAAGCTATTCTCATTCTTTGTATATGTGTATGTGTGTGTATGTATATATATATGGATGTATATTGTATATTTACATTTAAAATATGTATTATATTTACATATATTCTTTATTTACTATTCCTGACTTTTGTTATAAAATGCAAATAATATTTACCTCTTTCTACTTTCCAGTACTACTGAAGTGAGTTTGATAATGTATATAAAACCTTTTAATCTACCAAATGTTAGAACTGTCATAATTGTCTTCTGTAGTCATCACTTCCCTTTGGTTATAAAAGCCATAATTGTATTACCAGATATAAAAGCAAAACCAAAAACTCCAGTTCACCTTCCTTTCTTTTTTCCAGCTTACTGAATGGGAGTCTAAAATTAAATTTCAATGGTTTGAAAACTCCCAAATTAACAAGGAAGTGATTGAAGACATTCTTAGCTATACCTGCCCAACCATAATTTAATGAATTATTTTAAAATTGCAACAATAAATATAACACTATTAGTGTGAACTAAGAGATGTCTCACAGTACAGATAACTCAGGTTGAATTCTTCTTTACTAGTTTTATTCCTACACTTTTTCATATCTAGCTTCTGTTTAAAATAGTGTATACCCAACTGCTAGCTGAGTGCCCAGCCTGCTGGGATGTGGCTGCTTAGTCATGGACTGGGAAATGCTATGGCTAAGAACCAGAAAAAATTATTCTCCTGTATGTACTCAGCACTCAGAGTAACCGTTGGCTCTTACCTGCTCGTCCCATGTCACTGACATCCCTGCCAAGCTGTGGGTCTGCATCTTGAATGCTGGCAAACTGCAGAGACCCCAGCCTGCTTCCAGTGCCTGGAGCTGGCAGATTACTGGGGACCGGAACCTGGCCCAGGAGGCACGGCTGAGAGGACTGCACGGGCAGTTCTGGGATGCCTCCAGAGCAGCACTGCAGCTTCTCTACCAGCAGAGCACAACTGGCCTCTTCCAGACAGACTGCAGGCACGTTCATAGCCTGGCCCAGGCACAGGGTATGACTGGCGGCCCTCCCACGAGCAGGGCTGCTCCTACCAATACAGTGACTACGCCGGCCAGCTCCACAGGCAGAAGGCAGTGGTCTGAAAGTACACAGCCCGATGGTGTTGGCTAGCACTGCAGGCTTGGTGCGGGAGCTGGAGTGTGGATAAAATGAGAGTTCCTGTGGCCAAGATTCTCACTTGGCCCTGGTTGCCCACTGCACATCTGTGGGCAATTTGACTCTATATAAAGAGCTCCGCCCAGTGCTCTGGGCGTGACATGGTGGTAGGGCTGCAAGGCTGCAGGAGAGCAGAGGCTGGAGTGGTGGCAGCACTGAGGACAGAGGCTCAGGGGATGGCTGTGTGGGCAGAGGGGCCCAGAGGCAGAGACAGGCTTGCTGCATGCAGACTCACTCTTGAGTGAATGGGATTTTAGTGCCTGACCTGCTACCTGGAAATAAAGTTGGGTGTAACCCTTTCACCCCAAGAACATTTTGCTGTCAATTTCTTTGGTCACATGGAATGCATAGTGAACTTGCCCAGAGCTGAAACCCATTGGCAAGACATGGAGCTAAGCGAGATGCCGTCGGAGCAGGCAGTGAGCTTGGCCAGGTGGACCTCCCCCAGGACTGCAAGGGCTTCACGTGAAACGATGGTGAGCAGCTGAGTCTGTCAGCGGATCGCTGCCCTTACTCTCCCGCTTCCAGACCCCTGTGCTGGGTCAGTGCCTGACACCAGCTGCCGTCACACTCCACACTAGTGGAGCCTTGTGGCGTTTAACACCAGGCACAGTTTTGGCCTCTTTGACTACCAGGGAAAGAGCCGTGTGTTACCCACGTTCACCCTTTGTCCCAGCAACTCCCTGGGCGTGTGAAGGCTGCTCTCCTGGGGAAATCACTCAAGAATTTGCTGCAACCCCTCTGCCCTCCCATCTTTCCCGGGAGAGTGGAGCACTGAGCAAGAAGTGGGCTGCTAAGGCCAACAGCAAGTTGCTGGAGGTCAATGCACAGCTGAGAGAGTAAGCCTGTCCATAAGATGTGGGTCTGACACCCGTGCAGCGCCACGTGCAGCCCCTCTGGGCCTATGACTTCCTCTCTGGCGTTGTGCGCTGACTTTGCTATGCTGACATGTTCCTTCTAGAAGTTGCCCACCACGGACCCACCAGGTGCACTGAATTGGGTTCCAGGTTTGCTACGCTCTGCAGGTGTGGGTAGTGAGAAGCATCCCAGGGGGCTGGAGGAAGAAGCAAGGAGGCAGAGTGAAGGCAGCATGCAGACGGTGGCCATCTCGTGCTGGCTGCAGGCAGCTGCCAGCTGCCGGACCCCTACGGAGCTCCCCGACTAGCGCAGGCACCTGATTGGCAGGCCGGCCGCGGAGTGCTCATCATGTCTGCAGAGCAGTGAGTTCAAGACATTCACACCGCTCAAGGTGAGCGCCAAGACCAAGTTTGACCCAACAAGCCCACTAGGGCTGTGTCACATGCACAAAGTGGCACTGTCTTGCCAATGGGTTTCAGCCACAGGGAAGTTCGCTATGAATTCAATGTGACCAAAGAAATTGACAGCAAACGTTCTTTGGGGTGAAAGGGTTTATTACCCAGCTTGTTCCCCGAGGGGTAGATTGAGCACTAGAGTCTCTGCCTCCTCCCAGAGTACTGGGCCAGTTCTCTGTACAGTGCAATAATAGTTTATTGCCTAAAGGTGTGGAAGCGGTAGCCTAGCAACAGGCCAGTTACATCATCAGATGGTTTATGTTCAGTGAGGATCCTGGCTATAGGAACCCCACCTTCCCCACAGGCACTGACCATGTTCGCCATGCCAAGAACTGCATGGCCTCTCACCAAGTCAGGTAACAGCCGTGTCTTCTCAATGCGGGGCCTGAGACCCCAGATGCATTTTCCCTGTATCCTGAAGGAGGGTGTTTGCAGCATTGTCTCCTGTGTCTTCATGCTCAATGGCCAGGGTTTTAACCTAATTTCCCTGCTGGAATTTCAACTCTTCTCCCTAAGTGCCAGGAACATCACAGAGCCTCTGGGTTCTCTGGACATTAGGTAGCCCCATGTGCTGGTGCCAGCCACCATCTCCCAGAGTCACTCAAGTGGAGCCAGGCTGACAGGGCCCTGGGCATCCTCCCAGACCACAAAAGTGGAAGTGGAAGCCCTGATTCTGTCCACAGTAAGGAAGCTGACAACCTAGAGCCACCTGAGGCCATGTTCTTGCCCATGTCCATCGATTGGGCCACCAGTGCCTACACCACACTGAACAGGACAGGGACATCACCTTGGAGGGTGTGAAGAATTTCCTGGGCTCTTCAGAGGAATCTGTAAAGAATCTGAGGAACCCAGAAGAGGTGGCTTGAGCCTGCATCATCCTGATCAACATGGAATGCCGGAACTACCAGACTACAGCCTGCCCCCAGCAGAGCTGGGATCCAGACCCCTGTGTCCCCCCTGGCCCATCACGTAGACCCAAACCTGCTAACCTGTGGTATCTAACTGGACCTGCTGACCCTGGCCTCAAGGTGTGGGCCCAGGACTCAGCCCAGAGCCTCAGGCAGATTTAGACTGGCCCGTCCTCTAGGCAGTTGGCTACCCTGTATGCCAGGTGCCACAGGGAGAAAGACGACAGCTGGGGCAGCAGCCCAGGCACCTCTCACTTCACACAGCTTCCTTTCCCACTCCCTTTGCAAAGAGTATTTTTCTAACACTTGTGCTGGACTTGACACACATTTCTAAAACTAGTTTGGTACTTTGCTCCTGGGCCAGAATTCCCCACCCCTACCCAGCCTGTGCATGTGTGCACACATGTGTGTGAGTTTATGTGTGGGAGCTCCACAGGGCACCAGGTCTAGGGCCAGTCAGGTGTGGGTGGTGGTGCAGGATGGGTTTTTATTCTGTCATTTTGTTAAAATTAAAGTTTTAATATTAAAAATACTGATTTTTTTATGCTGAAAATAAAAGCACTTACTATCAAAGGTGGTTATGAGTACCAGCAGAATGAGCCACAACAGATATTTTCATTATAATTCTATTTTACATGATTCTCTATACCCAGCATTGTTATCCAGAATGTTGTTGAAGTCATGGGAAAGAAGTCAAGTACTTACTTTTAGCTAAAACATTATGAAGTTTATGCCTGAATTTCATAAGTGATAAGGTTACCCATGTGCCTTTGAGAAAATGCTGGGAAACTTTTCTGGGCCTCAGAAAGAAAATACAAGTTCTTCTTTAATGACTATGAACTTCTTTAATGGCTAGACCTTCCAAACTAGAACAAAGGGAAAGAGTTATTGAGGTAACTAAAACAAAGCAAGAAATACTGCAGAAAAAGAGAAAAATATTTTTACCCAGGTTTGACTCTAGCAGCTCAGAACACATGAAGGAGATGAATGAACTGAAAAGGTTTTTTGCAGCTGAAGAGATAGATGCTGAGCTATTATTTCTTGTGATGCTATGAGATATTTATAACAATATAAAAACTTAAAAATAAAATCAGCACCCAGTTTCTCAGCAACATTTAGCTCCACTAGCAATGTTATGCCTTAAACACTAGTACATGTTTAAATATTTTAATAATGACTTAAATAAAAATTTGTTTTATTTCTCAGCCATATCTACATTCAGATGCTATTTTCGTAATATTTAATAAGCTCCTTTACCAATATCTACAAAAATAAAGGTAAACTTGGGAGCAAAATATTTTCTTTTCAGATTGTTTTTTTTCTTAAAACTGTAATCAAATCATAACATATAAAAATATTTAAGTTTTAACCACACCCTCATGGGAAACAGCAAAAACTATCTTCTTAATTTTTAAAAAGAAAATTTTAGAAGTAAGTGTTTTTAGTATTGAAATTGAAATTTTTTTAATCCAGAGTATCATGGGGTCTTTGAAAACATGCTCTCTTGCCTTTTTCATTTATTACCTTTCCCATGTTATTGAAAATAACGGTAATATACATACACTGCTTGACATTTCCCTGTGTGAAGTGTAAGTTCCAAAACTTAGAGGGCATTTCTGAAACACCTGTTATTTCACATTTTCCACTAAATGGCTTTCATGGTCACATGATCAGAAGACAATTACCATGCTTTCCTTCATTGGGGTGTTGCAGTTTATATTACTGGTTTTCCAAGTTTCTGTTCTTTCTTTGTATAGGAACATACAAAGTGAAAGAGGTGAACTATGCTGCTCTTGTGTATCAAGTGGTGTCATATTGGCTTGAAATATTTGACATATTTCACAAACCACCTGGAGTCAAGAGACACCTTCCATGAAGTAAAACAAAACCCATTTAGTTGTAACCCTCATGAACATTTTGTTGAAATCAAATCTGAGATGTATTCTTTGTCAATAAGACTTTGTTTTCTACATCATAGCAAAGCAACTTGTTGATAAATGTAAAGTAAATTATATGTGTGACAAATTTTTGACTTGGTTTGCTTTCAGATTGCTTTTGCCTGTGTGTGTGTGTGTGTGTGTGTGTGTTTCTTTGTTTCAGTTTGTTTGTTTTTGGTTGTTATCTGATGCCAAACAGTTGATTTGATAGATTAATTTTTGTCATGGTAGTGACTTAATTAGACAGGTTGTTTTATTTACAGATGTTTAGCATAAAATCTTATTGTCACAGCCTAAATGGGGACTTTACACATTGCACATGAAAAGACATAAATTTAGGAGAAACACCATACAAAACTGAGTTGAAACTGAGGGGTTCATTTAAATATATATTCATTGCTATTAAGCGGGTTGTTCCATCAGTCAAAATAGAAAGCATTTTTCAAATATCCTAGTCATTAGTAAACAAGTCTTAAGTTATTAAAATAACTATTCACAAGCTAGTTTGTTGTATTTATTAAACAGTCTGTTCCACAACAATAGATAATTTTGTTCTAATTGTAGCCTAAAACTGAAATGGTCCCACGGTGTGATAAAAAAGTGTGTAGTGTCCAGGCGTCCCAGCGACAGTCTTCCTTCCTACCACTAGTCTATGCTGTTGCACTGAATACTGAATGCTCATTCAGTGTCCATAGGCATGTTGTTGAAAGGATCACTTTTGTCTAAGATTCTCAGCTCAGATGGAAAAAGTCAAGTGCCTGATTGTTTCCTTAAATAAGAAGCAAACAATTTAAAAACAATTCTGTTCACAAAACCATATTTTTTAAATCATAAATTTAATTTTTAAAAATATAATTTCAGAAAAGAAAACTCAGATTTTTTGGGGGGAAGTCTCCCTTTCTTATTTTGAATTGAAGCAATTCAATCCTCATAGTTAAGCATTCTTAAAATTTTCAGTTTTTGTTAATTTCTCCTGGTCCTCTGCCCCAGTTTGATCTTATTTAATGATCAAATGAGTTTTCAAATCCCATTAATTCTGCCTCAGCTTTGCTTTCCCTACCTAACCCATTTTCTTCCCTTCCAATTAGTCTAGTTCAGTACAAGTAAACATTTATTTAAAGCTTACCTGTTTGAAGACCTGTGCTAAGGGCTTCATAGATGCTACCCTGTTTAAACCTCACAGTAACATACCAAATAGTTTCTAAAACTATTCCTATTTTACAGATGAGTAAACCATGGAGGATTTGCAGAACTAATTCACCCACCATCATAGTTACTAGTGTTGGAACCAGCATGCAAAATAGAGTAGGACCCAGAGCCCAGTACTCTGTGCTACTTCTCTACCTCATTGATGGAAGGGACTTTAAAATCTACTGTACTCCCAGTTTGGCACTTCATTCTCCTTTAACATTCCTGCAAAACTGTCACCAGCCTGTGTTGGAACATCTTCAATGACTGTCATAATAGTCCCCAGTCTCTTCAACTGAACCTTCGCTCTGTACCAGAATACCAAAAGTTTTTTGTTACAATCTCCCCTTTGCTCAAATAACTCACATTTCCAAACAAAGCAATTATGACCACTTCAAATATCCCAAACTCCTTCCAAACCTAGCTATTTGTACTCTTCCATTTAGAACATATAGAATTCTGCTTCTATGGTTGCCCTCATGGAGATAATATAATATTCCCTCATCCTAGAATAATGGTCCTTACTAACTCTATTTTAACCTACCCAAATTCTTCTCATCCTTTAGAAGTCTCTTAAAATTGACATAACTTTTGCTACCCATTGTTTTCTACAGTGTATTATTATTATAGAATAAGACTTCATTCTTATTATAGAATAAGATATGTCTGACAGAAATCAGCAATGACTTCGTTTATCCTCTCCACTAATCTGTAATTTTTTTCAGAATAGTCACACCTTTGTCTTAACGCCCCTCTAAGAAATTTGTAGTGTTTTAATACAAAATAAGATGAAGAAATGTTTCCATATATGTATGAATAGATGGATGAAGCATTATAAACAAAATGAGTTCTATTGTTTCCTGCATATATAAGTAATGCTTCAAAAATTCTTGAAATTAAACGACTGGCTCTTAATAAACCCTTTAAAAGTCTTTGTACTGCCATATTACTAATTCAACCAAGTGTTGTCAAACTTCACTTAACAGGTTTTCATTAATTGAACCAAATATTTGACTGGATTTAAAGCGTAATTTTTCAAAGGATTTTTTGACAAAACCATACTTGATGAAGTTTGTTGCTTAAACTCATTTGCAAACATCTCATGAACCTCAAGACTTATCTTCAAATTTTATTATTTACAAATAGAGAATGCACAACACCAAAATACCAAGAGTCAACTGAAGGTCATCAGAGGTCATACATGGTGGTCAAAAGGAAAAAAAATATGCACTCTTTTATTGTAATTCGTGATTTGTATTTGTAAAGAAAAACAGCCAATAGAAATAGTCAATGTGAGTGTACGTGTTTTTCTTTCTTAAAAAGAGAAACACATGACCACAAATAGTACTGGATTAAAAAAACCAGACTACTAGTCAGTTCACGACTGAAAAAAAAAAATATTAAGATTACAAGCTGAAATATCTAAAAAATAATTAGCCTGTGGTAACACTCCCTGTCGAGTGGGAAATTCATTTTTAATCATGAAATATCTTTTTCCTGTGCTATTTTAGCTTTGTTTTAATTTGCTATTTATCAGTGCCCTGAAATATTAATAATTTGTTTAATAAATTCCTTCTAAGTCTTAATAGATTTTTAATGAAAAAATCTATCTTAAAGATCTGTATGAGAATTTATATTACATTCTTCCTGAAACTGTTAAATTATTGACCTTCTGAACCATTTTATTTAAATCTCTGTCCTTCACTTGCCATCATCTATGTTCAGATCTTCTTAGAAGCTTTGTGAAATGTAAAAACTATTGGTCATATAAGCCATAATAATAGGTGTTCTAGAAATAAGAAGGAAAACGTTTCATCTAAAGCATGAGTTTCTAAAAAAAAAAGTCTTATTCTAGATTATCATGCAAATCATTTACAATTAGCCTGATGAGTAAAATAAGCCCATAGTACTTAAAACCTTGAATGAGGGTAGAAGAAAATAGTCCCAAGGGGTTCCATTATTGGTCTATTTTCTACAAAACATGCCCCTAGTTATTCCTACAGCATTGCCTAAATGTTAGGGCTGCAACAGCTCCAAATAAATCCCTTTCTTCATGCCGATTTTCAGCACACAGAAAGATCAGCTCAGGAGTTTGACAGAGTCTAGGTGCATTCTATCAAAATTGCTGGGATGCTAACTACCCTGCTTTCTTCTCTACTGGATTATGACAATAAAACACAATGCTCAGCTTGGAAATAAACACATTTATAGAAAGGAAATTTATGGCATTTTCATACCCCATCCATTCATGCCCCTGGGGAGAAATTTATACAGGGATTATCTCTGTATATTTTGGAGACAAATTAGTTAGTGAAAAGCCTCTGGGCTTTGTAGTCAATCAGATCTGGATTTGATCCCTGGCTCTTCCATTTACTAATTATTTGACTTTTGATTATTTGTTTAACATCTCTCAATCTGTTCCTTTAAAATGTTACCAACCTTACTGGATTGGAAGGAAAGATTAAATGAGGTAAAACGTATATGTTTTTAAATGTTTGTTAGCAAATTCAACACATATTCAATAAATATCCATGGCTGTAGTGGTGGTGGTAGTTAAACCCTCTGTAGATACCAAAGTCAATTCTCCCCTATGGGCAAGAGTAGGGGAGCTGTGAATTAAACCCATTGGAAAGTCCCCTGATGGATATAATCCTTTTACACCTCAAGGGATAACTTAATGTTGAGATGAAAACTTAGATTTGGTTTTAAGCCTGTCATGGCCCAGGAACAGGGAGGTACAGTAGGATGGCACTATCTCTCCACCCAGAACACCAGAATACCAAGTGAGAGCTGGTGAGAAATGGACAATATGGAGAAATTGACTGTCAGACTGGATCAGACAGACCTGGGTTCTTTTTGTTTGTTTTGTATTTTTTTTGTTTTGTAGTATTTCCCAACAGAGAAACCTTGGGAAATCTACTTGAATTTTCTACATTTCAGTTTCCTCATCAACAAAATGAGAAAGTAATGACATATCCTTAACTCACAACAATTACTTTATCCTAATGTTTTGTCATGTTAATCAGCAACATAGCTTAGATTAAAATCCTTTAAAAGAGACACTTTTGATCCAATAGAGTGCTTTATGAGGCCCAATATTTCAGAGTTCCCCAAGCAGAATTCCCAAGTTTCCTTGAACACTTGTCCTTAGAAATGTTCTGAGAAGAAGAAGAATAAAAGAGTTCCAAAGGGTTAGATGCATTTGGGAAACACTAAACTTTGTATCTCTTCCTTGCACAGTCACAATTAACACCGGCATACTAAAAGCCTTGATACATTCTACAGTAAAGAAACCTACATGGACTCAATAGTCCCCTATGAGTGTTTCCCAAAGTACTAAATATATAGCCTCCTCCTCTTTCTTTTTCATAATCTTTTGGCATGGATGTTCAGCAGAACACACTTTGGGAAACATCAATTACCCTGACCTCCTCAGATTAACTAAAATTGTGTACTAGATCCAAAGGAAGTGACTTGCCAAAGGATGTGACTTGCCAGGTGATATATTCATCAGGGATGTTGCTAATGCATTCTGATGGCCACAGAAACCAGCTGTGACCAAAGTACACCCATTGCCAGTGTTTGCTCGGCGGCACATAGTGCATCTACTTTGTAACTACTAAGTGGACTCGCATTTCTGTTCTTTTAAAGTTACCATTGTCACACTGAAAGAGGTAAATACTGAGAAGAGGGAAAGTGACACATATAAGACCCAGAGAAACTTGATGGAGTCATCAGCATAACTCATATGCATTATTGAGCATGGATAATTTGCACTGATGATAACATACACTTGTGGATAGAATTTGGAATTCTATGAACATTTAATTACAGACAAACTGGACCCAAATCTGAAAACCAAATCAGAGTACAATTTGGTTGCTGTGGGGAGGATCAGGGAATGTTACTATTGTACTTCTCAGAACCCAGCCCAGGAGGAAGACTTGTCAGTTGACCTATTATGTATAAGCCCTACTCATTGGGTGTACAATGATTTATGTATGGCACATATACCTGCTCTCCTAGAAGAGTGTTTGGTACATAATAGGCCCTTGGTAAATATTTGCTGAATATATGAACAAACTAAGACAGTAAGTTTTACTAAGCCCTACAAAAAGGCTTAGATTTACATTACAAAATGAAGAGAAGGCTATGTAGGTATTGTTTATTAATGTCTCATATTGATTGACAAGTATACATTAAATAGTTTCAATTAAATTTTCAGTCAGGTTCTAGTTTGCTAGTTGTAAAAAGAAGAATTAAGGATGAGGTTAGCAAAAGAGCTAGTTGAAGTTCTGCATCAAAAAAGCAGGGCAGTTTCTGTATAGGTCTATAGAGAAACAAAATACATAACTTACCAAAGAAGTCACATATCTGAGATCATAGTCGAGTGGAAGATTATGGAGCCTGAAGTGTCCCGGGGAAACATTTGCACAAAAAGTCTCAACTACTGCCTGACGTTTGGGTTGGAGTCCATCAGAGAGAGGGTTAGCAAGGATAGTTTCCATGAGGAAGAATTTTTTTTTCATAGGAAAGACTACAGTTGAGGGTAGAGTGAAGTAATGAGCCAGAATGGGGAGGAACACAGATGAGGAAGAGAGAAGAGCACCCATCAATTCAGGGGCAGAGCCCAGTCTAGGACAGAGAGCTCAGACCATAGCAGAGAAGATCACATTTGACATACACCAAGAAATTTTGTGTAAAGGGTTCTTTATGGTTCAGTTGGAAATTAGTAATTTGACTAAAGAGCAGTACTTTTGTTACAGTGCTATTTTATAACAGCCAGGTAGCTTCTGGTATATTGAAAAATTCTTGGGAAATATTCAGTCACACAGATTTCTTAGAATGGAGGTTGGGGAGGAATACATTTATCCATGGAGACATTTTAAGATCATGAAGTGGCCAGAACACACAGGATAGGGGTAGGGAAACTGGGGACTCAGTGTTGGCCCTACCATTTATTTCCAGTTCTATGAACTTCGGTAAGTCATTCAGCCTTAAAAATTCAGCTGGTTGAAAATTGATATTTTGTAGAGATTATATGAAGGTTAAATCATTTGTCAATATGCTTAATTCATTGCCTTCCACATAATATGCACTAAAAATGTAGTTTTCCAAATATTGCATTGTCAAAGTTTATATCAGCAAATTATTTTATTTGATAGAACTAAGTCAACATATCTATATCTTTTTCCCATTTTCAAATTAATCTGCTACCTAAATTACAAGGAAATAAAGTTGAACAAGTAGGGGAGTTTGGTGGACTAACTAGTTATCTCCCTGACTTTAAATTTTGCTGTTTTCATTGACCATATTATATTGCACCCAAACATTCCTAAAATTTTAGATGGACTGAAGCTTTACTATGCTGTAGGAAGAATAATTGTTGGGTGTATGTTTATTCTGGTACTGGAAGAATAGGATAAGATATTTTCACAAGTTGTACCTACTTTTTAAATTTTGTGATACTTCAGAGAGAGACACTTAGAATGTCAGATACCAAAATGATTTTTTTCCTGCCTAACCATAAAAGTACAAAGTACATTTTTATGTGACTTGCCTTTAATAAGACTCAGGTATGCTAATTATTTTTTCTTCTTACACATTTTTTTCTTAAAATATTGTTTCTACATCATATTTCAGTTTAGAGATGAAAGTACTTTTTAATGGTACCCAATGATATTTATATGTAAGTCTGTAATAAAGCATTAGATGAATGACTCATGTTAAAATGTAACCACAAAAACACTTATTAGCTTGCCTATATAAATGCCACCAAAGTAAGTGATGTCAGTTTAGTTTTCTCATTCTTAAGTCAAACACAAAATTACTTAATTAAATATTTAGAGCAATCCAATACATCAAAGGGAAAAAATTCCAACTTTTAAAAATAAAAAATCCATTTTATTAAGTGTTGGTATTTTAAGAGTTTGAGAATATTTGCTTCTGAAAATGAACATCCTCAATCCATTAGTTGCATTAATTGAATGTATTCAAGTAAATACATGTGTATTGGTTAAGTATATATGTACTAAACATTAGGCTCTGAGGTCAGACAACCTAAATCCCAACACTACTGTTCAGCATATTTACCCTCTATTGGCTTAGATTCATCTGGAAAAATTGGACATAATCTCATAAAATTTTGACATGAATTGGGTAAAGTGCTTTAGCCCAGAATATAGCACATAGTAAGGCTACTTTTAATGTTAGCTCTGCTTATAGTGGTAATAATAGAACTCTATCCCAATTCTCTTATCAAGCCTATATGATTTAAAAATAATTTAAACTGCACCAGGACCTAGACCTGGCCTAAAATATCACATTGTACTTAATTATAAGTGAACTCTGCTTTGAGTCCTTTTTAGATGCATTTCTCACACTTTGTTTCAAGCCTGGTACCTTATCTCCTTAGGTAAAGTGCTTCTTCATTCAAATATCTGAAAAGATGCTAAATGACTCAGGTAAAACTTCCCATTTGAGGTCATTTTAATTACAGCAACAACAGTTGTAAATATGTTTATTAATAAAAGTGTAATTTGTATTTTGTCCCTTTAAAAGTTAAGCCAGAAAATTATAGATTATATAGAGACATGAAAAGAAACACTGCTCTCTAACTCAGATGCTCTATTATTAAAAATGTCATCCCTTATGAATTTCATAAATAGAAAACCCAGGAACAGAGTAACCATTTAAAAAAGTCTGGAGGGAATTCCATAACAACATTTAAATGCATTACTACTCAAACAATTTGATTGGATTATAAAATATTTAAAACTGCAGCTGTAGTTGTGGTGTTTGCTGTCGATTATTTTGATTTCAAGATCTTCACACAAAAAAGGAACAAGTTTACAGAAGTATTTATGTTGCACTGACAAAAAACTGCACTATAAAATGAACTGTATATAATATACATTTAGAAAAGAAGGGAAAAATCAGAAATAGAAAAAATAAAATCATAGTTTTTTAGAAGTTCTATCTCCAAATAGGAATAGTCAACTCAAAACCAAAAAACCACATGCATGTTTCAGTTGAAAATGTTATTAAAAACCAAGCCAAAAATGTGAGTTCTGGTTATCATAAAGCTTTACATCTACTTACCACACATGATTTTACATAAATCTAAGAACACTTTGCAAGCATGAAAGCACTTATAACCTAACAACTATAAAGTAATAATTCTATTATTTTGAAGATCAGGTCCAGTGTTATTCAAAGAGATTCAACTTCAAGGTGGCACGTTTTATCAGCATATGCTATCATCATATATTTAAAGAAATCCAGTGAATGGATTAAAAGAATACTAAAAAGAGACAAGATACATGTGTGTGTGTGTGTGTGTGTGTGTGTGTGTGTGTGTGTGTGTGTGTGTGTGTAAAACAGTATAGAACAAAGAATGCAACTGAAAAGATTTCCCTGTACCCAACTCCACCTATTTCCGAGACAGAAATGGGACAATGATGACTAACCAAAAATCCTGATGAACAAAAGAAATGCTTGCTAGTTTACCAACCAGTTTCCCCATACAGTTCTCTGTGACAAGCTGTTTATCCCAGGAAGCCAAAGCTGCACTTGATGACTCATACCACTAAGAAGTACCCCCGATTAGAAAAGGAAATACCTTGTCTAGATTTCCATCAAAGAGCCGTCCTCCCATAAGTGCCTGATTTTAACTTCAGGTTAGCCTATAAATTTGGAATATTCACTGAATCAACCCCCTCCCTTCTTAACCCAATGTTGCTAATAATCACAGCACTGTACCAAAAATTTTATACATATGATATTACATAATAGTCAACATTTTTAAAAACAAAGACTCTTTGTGGTCACTGTTACTGTTTGACAAATGAGGAGGAAACTGATGCCCAGCTAATTATCTTGCCCAAGGTGGCACAGCCCACATATGAAGATGCTTGGGCCTTGTGTTTTACTGAACCTGGATAGAGCAGAACCATTTGTCAAAGTGGGGACTGATTTTGGCTCTGAAGTTGAACAGATATGTCAAATTCTAGCTCTGTCACTTGAGGAAGTCACTTGCTCTCTGAGCCTCTATTCTCTCATTTGTAAAATAGGAATCAGAGTTGCCTGCTTTGCAAGTCTGCTATAAGGGTCAAATAAACTGATGTATATAAAGTATTATTTTAGAAGGCTAAATAAATGAGGAGAAGGTGAAATAAGCATAGTCAATGATGGTTTTCAAATGTAGAATCTCCAGAGCACATTCAACTAATGGCAAATGTATAGGTCTTAATTAGGGATATAACTATTATCTACTATAATTAAGTTAGGTATCTTTATGCTTTCACGTTGATTAATAACCCAGTTACCTGGATAGATTAGAGAAAGACAACATGGGAGAGAACTGGTTGAAATGTAACAATGTATAGAGAAAAGAGAAAGAAATGTTAGGATGGATCTAACTCTCTCTTTTAATGGATTCTTGTATAAATGGAACTACCTTAGGCTATGAATTCAGATAAAGTTGAAAACCAGTTATTCATGGGGTAATCTCAGTTAATATCACTGAGCCTTAATGTATTCCTTGGCAAAATAAAGATAATAATACCTGCCTATATGCCTCAGCATGAATGTGAGAGCAATTTATTATATATATGTACATATGCATGTATTTTATTATCTAAAACTGGGCATTTGAGATGCACTGTAGGCTTTTGTCTGGCTTCCTGCCTTGGACCAATTCATTACTGAAGTTTTCAGAATCCTTAAGTATTGAATTTTGGATACTGGTATTTAGATATTTCAAAACGATTCCAGGTTAGCATACTGAATTCTTATCTTCACATTATTTTCACATCTTTCTGACAAATGAAATCTTTGTTGTTGTTTCTTTACTTTGGGTTTATTACTTTAGTAGTAAATCTTTTGCTTAAGTACAGTTGGTATACAATATTGTATTGCGTTCAGGTGTACAAAATAATGATTCAACTATAATAGACATTAGGAAATGCTCAAATGGAATTTTGATATTGTTTTATTTTAATGAATAAAAATATCCATTTTTACTTAATGGATAAATGGATAAAAGACATGGTTTTGAACATTTCAGGGGTGCATATGCAACCTTTATTTTTTAACACAATCCTATAATATAGACATCTTGCATATGATAAACAAAGTTTCCCTTATAAATAGTGAGATGGACTCATGAGTCATACATTAAAAATCGCTTGCAGTTGCCCTTCATATTCATGATGTAGAAGATATAAGTAGACAAATATAATTTGGTAAGGTTGGTTATTTCAGAGGTGAATGTAGATTTTGAGCTCTCTTAAATGAAGTTGAAAATTAGACCACCAGATTTCAACTACCCAGCAGTAATTAATTCCAGCATGTGAAGCTTAATTAAGAAAAAACAAATAAATTACAAATTATTGAAAAGGAAAGCCACCGACTGATGACACAGGACTATTTAAATATATTAAAGAAATGGTGCAGTATGTTAAGCATGTAATTCCGCCAAAATTTTCCCAGCTTTATTTTGTCTTCCTTTCCATATCCTTGGCTCTCAAAAATTCATTCTCAGTTCTTTGGCAAAAGAGACTGGAAGAGACCAGAAGGAGGAGAGGGGGAGTGGACAGCTCATGCTAATGCCACTCTTGATTTCATATTTTTGTTAAAAAATCCTACTTTGTGCATATAAAATATAGTTCATTTCTTATCCTGAGAGTTACCCTGGCATATGGCACGATTGGAAACATCAAGGTTTTTAGTTCTTTTTTAAATGGCTTGCCTCTTTTCCAGACTTCTCTTCAGATGTATTGTCAATGCCACTTTTAGAGTCTATCACCCATACACTGGTAAAATCTTCACTTCCGGGCCACACAGGTCCTGGCCATGACGCAGCAAGCTTGGGGGTGCCTGTGAAAGTATGCATCTAAGCAGCTTCTTTTTCAGGTGTGACTGATTTCATGTTCTCGGACTTTTTTGTAATGTAAAAGATGTATCCTCTGGACCTAGAGAGAAAACTCTTTCTAACTTTTTCTTCTTCTGTTGAGTTAAATAATCCAAAGACATCTTTGAATATAACTGTGCCCCGAGGTCTGTGTGCCCACTGACATTCCATGACTCCAGATCAGTCCTGATTCTTCTTGACAAAATATAATGCCAAGTCACTTATCTGCAAGAACATTCTTATTTATCTGAGGTCTTTCAAAATCAGTGTGAGACTGATGTAGTAACGACAAGACTGGAATAAACCATTCCTTAAAGTAGAATGTGGAATGTAAGAAAGGAGATAACTAGTTAGTTCTTTACATTATTTTTTCCTCAATGGGTATAAAAAATATAAGAGATATTGTTCTTTGTTTGCTAATATTAAAAAAGGTTTCAGGGATACTTTATAAAAGTGACTTTCAGCTTCTAGCTGGCTATAATTTCTGAGGCCTGAAGCAATTGTCAATCACTTTTACAAACTAGAGAATATAGCGATAATTTAAAAGTGTACCCCTACTTCAGATCACTATGTATATTCTAAATCTAAATATTATTTGAAAACAATATATAGATAACTTCATGTAATTAAAAAAATGCAAGTTATAAAAATCCATTCCAAATCAGGAACATACAAATATCTGCATCCAGACATTTTGAAGGACTGTGCAAGGTTATATTTTTCCTTAGCAAACTCTTCATCTATTTTCCATTTTTCTTACCTGGCAGGCAGCTAGGGGCTACGGAGTCAAATAATGAAGTTGTCTTTCATTTGGATATAGTTTATTAATGGCAAAACACTAATCCATTAATCAACTTAAAACAAGTCAGTAAACTAAAAAAAAATCAGTATCTCCTTTAGTAACAGAGATCACATGCCTCTTAAAAAGGATCCATTATCTCCATGGGTTTCTCAGCTGAAGTTAAAAAATCTAAAACTGATTTTCATTCATTTCTCATTAATATGCAAAATTATTCAAATTAGATAGTAATTAACCATCTACTCAGTAGAAAACCTTTTCATGTTAATTTATGATAAACTCAGTTGTCGCTTTGATTGAGATTGATTTTTGGTGTTGTGAATCTATCATGAATACAAAAAAGCACCTGAAAAAATATTTTTAAACACCTCGCTTACTGCTCAGCTAAACATGGTAGCCATGTTCACAGATTGTTCCAAAGAGAGGCTTATATAGCCAACATCAGCACTGAAGAAGCTGTGCATACTATATACTCTTCCATGTATTTATTGTATCTCTCATCCTACAGCACAATATCTTTGAATGTCTCATTTTAGCTGATCCATACAGTTTTTGGGTTTATCATTGTTTAATTCAGCCAACTGACACACTCCAGACAACACTGCCTGGGTAATGCAGAATTTCAGTAAGTAAAGAATATGAAATTTTTTACATATCCTTAAAATCAATTGATTTCACAGTATACTTTGCTCAATGGACTCTGCATGATTTGTAAACAGACTTCAGTTTTACTTTCTTCAGATGAGAAACTGACCTCAGTAGTAGATGATGAAAGGGTGATTATCATGGACTTGTCGGGCCAGTGGAAGTCATTTTTATTGTCAACAACAAAAGCTGGAGTTGAGTATCAGTGACCATAGAGTATGCAACTGAATTTAAACACTGAAGACTGCTATTCAAAACGTTGCTCCCTGGGAGTAACAAAACCATGGGGACACAGTTAGTGACCTTCTGTTAGCACTTTTAAAAAGTACACAAAGGAAAATACCTACTACTTTCAGTACCTATTTGGTTGCAGAGATCAACTATAGGTGAGAATTCCTGTGGCAACAGATAAAAAGGAAAATCTGACTCCGGCTGGGTATAGATGGCTGCCTCAAACATCCATTTAAAAGCACGTTATTGTGGGATCACAATAGTACACATTACATTTTGGCAAGCACTTTACCTTATGCTTATATTTGTATGCAATAAGATTTCTAAACGTTTCATCTGTTCCTCTGCCAGTTATGCGGGACAGATATTATACTCATTTTCTAGAAGAACGTGAGGCCTGAGCATGTGACTGTCAACAAGTTAATCATTCAGTTAGATGAGGACAAGGACTGGTGTTCCTTCTGCATTTTTCCCCCCAGCTACCTATTGTTTTACAAAATGTCTCCTAAAGATGACCTACATCAGCGTCATCAAGAGTGCTTCTTTAATCAAAATGCTGATTTCCAGACTCCTTCTCAGTTGGGCTGTGTCAGCCTCTGGGGAAGGAATCAAAGTATTTCCATTTTTAAACTAGCTGCCCAGGTAATTCTTATGCACACACACACAAATTTAAATGCACTGCCTATAACTCTGCCTCACTGAACAGTTGATCTCCCACCCCTGCAAAGTGTACATTATCATCTTCAGGGAATGGGGCAAATGGGGAGTGTGATAGCCGTATGTGGATCCCCCTGGGGATTTTCTGACATGGTGAAATATAGGGTAATTAGTAAAATATCCTGAAAACATTGTTCTGACTCTTTCCAGCAATGTCTGAGAAGGGTAATTATAGAATAATGAACATAAGCCTAAACAAAAAAAAAAGAGAAAATCTGCATTAAAAAAAGTAACACCTTAAGAATTTTTGAAAGGTGTCTCTACAAAACAGCAGTGAAATGATTGAAATCAAAAACATACTGCTAGTTCCCATAGGGTGCAGTAAGTTCCCACTATAGATAATACACATACATATTCTTGTTGATAAGATTCTAAAACTGAATTAGCCATAAGCTAAGAGTTGCCATGATTTATGTTTTTTAATAGCCCCTCCTTCCATTTCCTGGTCAGTGTTCTGGATGATTGTTCCACTTAGAACACATTCTCTAGTTTGTTTCTTTTGCTTCAAGTCTGTTTTACATTTCCCTGTACTGAACTGCGTTTGCCATCTGCTGATCCAATTACTTATACAATCTAAATCCTTTTGAGTCTGATTGTTTTGTTCCTCATTATTTGCTCAGCCTCCAGTTTTAGTATCTTCTGTAAACTCTAAAATCTTGTTTTCAATACCTCATCTGAATTACTTATATACAATACAACCCAATTAGCTCAAACTTTAGGTTTTCCTAAGGCTACTTGTGTCTGAGGGGATTTAGATTAGTTAAGTGGATTTGGGTCCTAAGAAAGGCCTGACAATTCACTCAACTAAGGAGGGCCCATCCATCAGGGATTGAGCCATCTCTTTAAATGGGAAGGAATCAAAATGCAGGAAAGATACAGATTCTTAAAAGATACTATATGTAATAATATTATCATTGTCATCATCTTTATTATTGTTACCAATCACTATTATCTCATCAAATGTTTATTAAGTTCCCATTGTTAAGATCATCTCTGTATAAAACAATAAATCTGCCCAAAGACAAGATTGAGGCTATGCCAGAAGGCTAAAATAAAAGCTTTAACTGCCCAGTTTATTCCTCATTTACATCTGTTTCAGAATTATATCTGTCATTTATATTTGATATCTCAACAGTCTCTTGAACCTTATAGGCTGTTTTTTCCAGCGTGTTGCCTAGCAAATAATCGTTAAGTTTAGGAACATTAAATGGCTCAAAATATGTTCACATGTTTAGTTTTCCTTACAAAGCCTCTACTAAGACATACAATTACAGTAGAGAAGTCCATGTTTAAGTAGTGCATGCAGAACTAAATTCAACTTTCCCTCACTGCTCTCTGAAATGCCCTTTCTTCTCTTTCTGTGAAAACCTATCATCTTTTAATATCTAGGTCAAAGGTCCCTTCCTTTATAGAACATTTCCTGGCCCCCTCCCTGAGGCAAAGTTATGTACTCTTTTACTTTTATTTCCATTGTATTTACTAATTTCTATTGTAGCACGTGATATATCTTACATTGTTCCTTCCTTAGATCCCCAGAGGGATCATTAACTATTAACTGGATGAATGACTGATTGAATGAGTGAATATTAACCACTCAAAAGTTGACAAAAATGGAGATGTTCATTATCCAGCTCTGCTTTCCAATGGGGACGTAGTCTTGCTGAAACTCTCTAACACTTAACTGGGTTTCTGCTGCCTGCTACTCTGTTCTTTAGATGCCACACCCTACTTTTACTGGGCTCCTCCCCTCACCTGATCACAGTTCTAGGTGAAGCATCTGCCCCAACCCCAGTAGGATTCCTGGTTTGGAGTTTTTTCTCTCCAGGCAGGCCATCCTGCTGTGCTAAAACCCATCCACTGTCCTGGGGCATATCAGGTCTGCACTTCAGTGCGGCATATGTAAAGGTGGCTTCTGACTTAGCATTAAAAGTTGCCTCGATGTATTTAGACGTGACAGAATTGAACACACTGTTCCGATATCTTTTAATCAGGACAACAGAAAGTCTCAAATACTTCATGCTTTCAAAACTCTACATGCTCCATCTTCTTGTGTACTGTTGGTATTTAGAAAACCAAGAAGAGACCCAAAGACTTTCGGTCCCACTGACAGGTGCACACCACAGCACAGAGGGTCAATGTTTCCTCTTCAGAAGCAACAGCAGAAATATATAAGAGATCCATGTTTTTTAACCCTTCCCAACCCTGAGGGGTGACTAACTCTTTAGCTTCTAAACTTTCTAACAATCCCACTTAATATTTAGCAGGTGCTATCTCCTGCTATTGTTTATCTGTCTTTAATATACACTCACCAACTCAACTAGACTGTAAGCCATTAAATGTTACTATTTTTCCTTTACCAGGCTCTAGTACATATTGCTTTCTCCATAATAGATGTCATTAAATGTTTATTGATATAAACATATAAGTATATTAATTTTATTTTAATAAATATTTCCTGAGATGCTGAGCTACATACTTTGGGGAGAAACCTGAGCAAAACAGTGTTTAAACTCTTCAAACACTTTACTCAGTTGAAAAAGTAAGTCAATGGAAATAATTGTACCCGGTGATAGGGCAATTAAAAGGAGAGAATCCAGGGTTATTTTGTAGTGGAAACCTGTTTCCAAACAAGAAGATAACACTTAATGCATCATCGAGTTGATATTTATTGCAATAACTGCTCATTTTTATTTTCTCTGAGTATTAACTTTCATGGCTTGAACTATTTTTCCTTTAATTTACCCCAACCTAGCAGCTGCAAAAAGCCTTTATGAAAGTCCTTAGCTCTAATAAAAAGTAATTGTCCCATGCCATACCCAAGGAAAATACATCTAATCAATGGAGGCAAGATGAGAGATGCCCACATATGAACCTAAAGATCATGTATTGCTCTCTTTTTTTTGAAAGACTACTCTTTTTTCTTCCTTTCAAAATTCTTTGCAACTTTGAAAAAAGAACCAGCTTTCTTCTCCTTTTGGATATGGTTCTCTGGGTAAGCTAAATTTCCTCACTAATAACAATTCCTGATTCAAAGATACAATTAAGTGGGGCATGATATATCAGAACCTTGAGAGCACAAGCAACACAGGCAGTTCAAGCCCAGAGAACAGACGATAGGCCTAGTCTCATGTGGTATCTGGGAAAGAAGACAGAGTAGAGGAAGGACAAGCAGAAGAGCAAGCAACCTAGGTCCTAAAAGAAAGTATGCATGTTTGGAGACAGTCTCTTAGTTCTATTGGCTTGTAATCAATATTTTCAGAAACAATTTTCACAACTTCACCTAAGTCTCTATTTTGTGCCTTTCATTCTTAAGGGTTCATTTTCCATGAATGATTTCCGGATTTCGGCATTTTTATTGTATTTTCCAAAGTAGGTGTAATTTTTATATGCAAACATGTATTGATCCCCCTCAGAATCAATTCTCGTTTCGTAAAGGGCTTCACTCCTATTTTGCTTCAGTGTTATTACTGCTCCTTTATCATTTCCAGTTTTCTTTTTTTATAATGAAACAGACTCATTACTTTCCATACCAGATAAATACTTTGTAAAAAGGAATGTTTATAGGATATTAATGTGTTCCAAATAAAATCTTAAGGCACACAGCTCCACAAGGAACATTTTCTCTGGTTCGTAAATGTTTTCCATAAAGTGCCATATAGTGCTATCAAAATTAAATACATTTATTTATACATACAAAGAGTTGCCTTCATTGAAAAAGAATAAATTTATAAGAAAATAAATGTATATTTCAGCAAAAATATGTCTATCAGCTATGATAATATTGTATTTTAATTTGTCCTCACTGACTTTTGAAGTTGACGGCATATTTTTCCATTCATGCTTGCCTAAAGTTGGATAATTCAATACCATTTTTTCTTAAATATGCACAAACATTTCTTGGAAAAGAATAATTAATTTGGGTCATCAAGAGAGAGCTTACTCTTTCATTGGCCATTGATAACTTTTTTGACATTCAGGGTGGTTAATCAGTGAAGATGCCCATTGTATTCTTTGTACTTGACGGTAAGATGCTGAGACTATACCTATACTTTATATCTGAAATACTAATTGTTCTCAAAATAGAACTCTCACAGTACATTTTTATATCTTGCGCTTTCAGAAACACATTTCATTCAGAAGATCGCTGTCCACACTAAAAAAATATTCTTGTATAAAATGGAAAGAAATATTGTCCAACCCTTTCCATAGAGTTTTTCTTTCCTTCCTTTCTTCCTATGTTATTTTACAGATGTTCATTCATGTGTTAGTTCCTTTGAAAGAACATTATTAACTATCCCTTATAGTTGCCAGGACTAATGAAATAAGACCAAATTCTTCCTGCTCAAAGTTTCTCAGGAAACAATGAAACAGAATAAGGCTAAGAAAACTATTTCACATAGAGATTAAATTTGCATTCTGGACTTTATCTGACCTGTTCTTAAAAATAATGAAAATAAAAAAACAAATAAAAATTACCAGCAAGAAAGTAATTGATAACATTTTGTACAATTTATTGAACAGATCTTGGAAAGAAACACAACCATGCCATCTGGATCTACATGCCTCCTGAGACCAAGTACTGATTCGAATTCCCTGCAATAATGACTCTTTAAGTGAAAATTCAGGCTTAATAGAAAACTTCTTCCTCCAGTTAATTAGGGAAACTTCAGTTTACTCCATTGCAAGAAATCTGGTCACTGAAATGCTACAATGCCATGAACAACCCTGTTTGTCACAGGAAATGTGTCCTCTAAACTAATTATTTTAAATGGAACTGTCTGTGGCCTCAGAGTCTGCTCCCCAAATCTTTGTTCACAAAATTTGCCTTCTATTGAGAGAAATGCCACTTAAACAATTTGTCTTGACTGTTTGTTCCCAGAGGCTCCTAAATTGTAATGTTGAGAAACATTAAGAGTGACATGAAAGTTTTGCACTGATTTTGACACTATGATTTTACATATTATAGGATAATAGGAACAGGTTTGCAGAACTGGCCGTACATTGTATTTTAATCTGACCAACCATGAGTGCTTGGGATAGAAATAATAAAAAACACTTTTGCTTTAGAAATATATGTATATCATATTAAGAAAGGAAAGGGGATACTGAATCACTGAATCTGGTCTTTTTTACACATTATGATGGTATTTCTCAAACTACCTTCCTAACACATTTGTCTATATTGATTAGATGCCATTAGACTGACATTGTGTAACCTGTCTAAATCTATCAACTGCTAAACTGTTGAATCCTGATTCCCAAGATACCTTAGCACCTAGCCCTAAATATGATTATTCAAAAGTCTTTTTACTAAACAGATCAATAATTATGTGCATATTACATTTACATTATTGCTGTTGTTAACTGTGCCCTTTAGCTGGCCACAGATTACGCCCTTCTGCTTAGGCTGCCATAGATGATAAACATTTCATTAGCAACACTCAGAATGTACACTCGGGATGCCTTATCCCCAAGAGAACATATGTGAATTACAAGGAACCTGCTTAGTGTTAGGGTAAGTACATATTCCCTATAGTTTTCATTGTATTTCCATTCTGGGTGTCACAAACCCTATCATTAAATATGTTTTGCCCACTTAAAAACTGTTTTGTGGGGATGGCATGTCTTAATTGTTCCCAAGACAATGTATAAAGCACCACAGTGATGGGCCTTCAGTTAAACTAATAGGCAGGCAAGTTGCCGCCTAGCTTCAGCAGATTTTAAAGCACTAATGAAAAACACTATAGCAAACAAAAAACCTCGTTATCAGGGGAAGAAAAATAAGATTCCAGAAGAGCCTTTCTGTGTTTTAGTTTTCACAAATAAAAATAAACAAATGCATTTCACTGGCTGACTGTAAAACTTGTATTTTCTTCTATACATAATACATTTTAGGTCTAAGAACAGAGAAATATTGGTGCCAAATTTTTCAAAGCAACTAATTTGAGCATAAAAATTATGCAGAGGAAGACAAAATCAGTTAGTTGCCCTTACAAATCAGGCAGTTGTGCCTGCAAAACAGGTAATGGCATATTTTGCACTAGCAATTACCTTTCTTGCACCTGTGAGTGCCTGCTTTGCATATGTAAGTAGGTCCCTGTTTATTACATTTAAAGCTGCCACCTCAGCTTCTTTAGGTAAACTTTATGTTTTTATTAAATGTCACTCTGAAACAAAAAGAGGGGAGCATTTCTACAGTGGGTTTATGTGTATGTGTGCACATGTGTGCCTGTGTATATGCTTTTTAAATAACTGTAAAATTGATGCTAACTTCATTTGATTTTAACTACTGTACCTTGCAGGGCCATGCTCAGTGATATAAAATATTTCATTTTGGTTTTATGACATAAATGTCTAAATGTCCTGCTGCTGAGATGTATCAATCAAATAAAAGTTTCAAATTTAATATTATCCAGGTGCCAGGATGAGACAGAAAATGATACTTCAGTTCACAGTCAACTGATACAGAATGTGTTCACTTTCCATACCAAGCTGCTGTATGCACCTCTTGTTGAGCCATTACTTAAGGGTTCATAAAGTGGGAAGCAGCACTTCTGACAATTTTGTAGGTTTTTACCCTTATCTATATATGAAAAAATTGTTACTTGTGCGAAATAGGGAAAAATACCAAATTCACTTTTCACAGCATCATTTTAGATAGACATTATAAGCAATTAAAATCCACAGTGTTTCAAGGACAGTTCACAGCTTTTTGATAAACTGAAGCAAACCCTTAATTCATTTTTATAATTTCACTGCAGATAGTAGCTAGTCATTCCGAAACTATCAAATCGAATGCTTCAATACTTCTTACTGGCCTATTATTTATCACTAAATATCAGAGGGGGTGTGTGATCAGTCCAACAGACCACACCACTGGGCACAGGTCTAAGAAGCAAAATTTCAAGCAAGATTATCCAATTGGATTTCATTACTTGCTAGTTTTATGGCAAATAGCATAATAGTTGATCTTCACACTAGCCAGCTACATAAGGAAAGTTTACTGTCATGAATATGGTTTTTAGATCTAAGTGTGAGGAGGTCTGTTTCAAAACTAGGGAAGAAAAAGCCTTGCTTCTCTCTCTTGAGGTTCTAGAAAGGCCCCCAGAAACTGTGATATAATTCCTAATGATCACAGAACTTATGGCATTTCTCCAAGGACAACTTTGCCACAGATACATTGTCATTTGTTAGGTTATGATGAGAGACAAGCACATAATACAGTGATTTAGAAACTGACTACTTAAAAGCCAAGAGTATGGTAAGCTTGAGACTACCAGACAGCAAAGGGGAAGAAAGAAAAGAAGGGCTCTTTTCTCTCTCCAGACTGCCTTTCTGGCCAAGAGGAAAGCGCTAAGCATAGTTTGCCCTAGAGGTTGAAGACATAATCATTTTCCACATGTACAGGGTCATACATCTGAACAAGAGGTTGGCAAACTCTTTCTGTAAAAGGCCAGAAAATAAACATTTTGGGCTTTGTAAGCCATATGGTGTTGCAATAGCTCAACTCTGCCATTGTAGCAAAAACAGACAATGAAAATGAAATAGGGGTGGCTATATTCAATAAAATTTATTTACAAAAACAGGTGGTAGGCCAGATTTGGCTTATAGGCTGTAGTTTATTGACGCCTACTCTAAATGAAAAAATAAAACCCAAAAAACTGTCAAGGGTTTGAACAAAACCAATATCTATAAAGGTAGCAGGGAATATTTGCCAATGTCAACATTCACTTCTTCCTTCAAGAGAGCCATGTCATGGGAGTGTTTAGTGCTACAGTCATGTGTGAGGTTGCTTACACGTGTGAAGTTCACGTTTCTTTCTCTTTCCTTCTTGACACCGTATCTTTTATTCCAATAGTTAACACCAATACACAATGGTTAATTTTGTGTATGTGTGTGTGTGTGTGTGTGTGTGTGTGTTTGGGGGTATCATATAATAGGCAGAACACTTTAGCTACAGGTAGACAAAGAATAAAAAATAAAGAACCCCATGAAAGCTCTTAAGGGTATTTATACAGAAAAGTATTTGAAAAAAGGAAAAATAGTAATTCATTAATTTATACATTAGACAAACAAGTAAAAGAGCAGAAAGTCACATCTTCCCTATTCCCTTTTTTCAAAGGTGAGGAAGGAGAAGGAGAAGAGGAAGAAGAGAGGTAACAATGTCTCCCATGTACCAGGCACTGTGCTAAGTGCTTTTCATGCACTTATTCCAGTAAATTCATTTCTAGCAAAATTCCTGTGAACTGTATTTTGTTATTAAAGCCAGTTTATACATGAGGAAACTGAAGCTCAGCAAGCATTCAGTAACTTGCTCAACGTCACCCAACTAGTAAGTGACCGCGCAGGAATGCTCTGGAAATGCTTGATCAGTATTTCTATAGGAAAGTATTTCTTAACAACATACACAAATTCAACAATTCATGTATCAAACTTAAAAAGCAAGAAATATCACATAAAACTATAAAAAAATCTTGTACTAAGTTGACTATTATTTTTCTTAGATACGCTTTATATCCTGAATCATATACCTAAAATATAAGTATGCATGTGCCTCCTCAAATCCCCAGCTGCAAGGTTTCCAATGGATAGGTCCACTGGAGCACCCTAACTGTGACTTTGGTTAGATTGGGGCCTATGAACTGTTTTTATACCTACCAGTATAAGGTTTGGTACATAATAGCCAGCCTTCTGGAAAAATATGTGTGTATTACATATATATATGTGTATATGTAGTGTGTGTGTATGTGTAAATGACCCTAACCCAACATAATTACTCTATCCTTCCAATCAATTCTGTTCATCATACCTGTAGAGTATGCTCAGTACTACAAATTCTTCTCATGCTATTCACCCTACTTGAAATATATTTCTTTCATCCTAGTACTCTTCATGGATTCAAATCAAAAAACAGAAACAATAAAATGACTCTTTAAATTCTACTCAAAATTGACACCATCATCTCCACTTACATTTCATTGTTCAAAGTATGGACAGGGATATATACTGCTCCGAGAGGAAGCACTGCAAGCCCCAAGACAATGGGCAGGAATGTCTCAACCTGCCATATGGAAAGACAGAATGAATATTTGAGAAAGATAAAGAGACTCATCAGAGCAAAGAAACTTTGTCTAGAAAATACAGAGGAGCTATGAGGAAAACTTGGTAAGTTTCATTGTCACTGCCACATTTCACATTTCATCACCCAGTATCCATTTTCTTCCTTCTTCCTATACATAGAATACACTCAACGACTCCCTACTGGAGATACTCCAAAGTCCCATGAAATCATTGCATCTACCTTGTAGGCAAGAAGTGCCAGGATTCTCTATCTGGGTATGTAATTCAAAAAAAAGTAAAAAACCTTTATTATCCAAGCCTACTCCCTACCACCCCACCACCACATATAAGAACAGAAACAGGAACAAGATAAAAAATTTACAAATGGAAAAATGGCGTATTATTTTTTCAAATAGACAAAGGCTTTTAAAAGCCAAAGTCAATATTTTTTTGGCAGTACATTTCCTTTAAAAACATACTAGGTTTGTAATCTTTTGTTCCAGTAACATGTGCCTGCCAGTTTTAACACTCAAACTTGTTTTCAAGATACTGTTACCAGATTTATTTTATTTCCTAACTTTGTAATCCCTGTAACTTTCTCTTTCTCTCTTTCTCCCTACATCTCTCTGTGTCTCTCAGTGGTAGGTAAGATGGCCCCCAAGAATGTCACCTCCTGGTAATGGTGTACTGGATGACATCCTTCCCATGAGTGTGAGTGAGACATCTGACTATGATGGCTTTCTCTTCCGAGATCAAGTTGTAGGATGATGAATGTGAAGGAATTTTTTATACATGCAGTTACAGTCCCTAATAAGTTGACTTTGAGATAATAAAAAAGGAGAGTATCCTGGCTAAGCCTGACCCAATCAGTCAAGCCTTTAAAAGATGGTCTACAGGTCACACTTGAAGCCACAGAAACTGTTTCTCTTCTGCTGGCCCTAAGGAAATTAATTCTACCAACACTATGTGAGCTGGAAAAGAACCCCAGCATCAGATGAAACCAGTCCCAACTGATACCTTGATTGCAATTTTGAGAGATACTAAGCCAAGGATCCAGTGAACCCATGTCCAGACTCCATGGAAAGTATGAGACTACAAATAGACAATTTTTAAATAGTTTTATTGAGATGTAATTTATATACCATAAAGTTATGAGTGTATTTTTGAGCTAATAAAATTGTGGTAACTTGTTACACATCAATAGAAAATTAAAACCTTCCCTTTTAAGAAAATGGCAGCTATTTTAAAGCTTTTATAACTGAATAGCTCAATGCTATTTTGAATTTTGATCCTAGTCATTTTATCTAGCTGGTAGCTTTTAGTGGAGCTTTGATCCTCAGTCTTTATTAGTACCATTTCTTACTGAATGAGTTTAGAAGCAATAGGTTTTTCCAAACCTGCAAAGGCCATGTTTCTGAATCCTATATTTCCTTTCAGTTCTACTACAAACCAGACAATTCTTTCTTGAGCTAATCTCATTCTTACAATACCTCATCACACACAGTCAATAGTAACTAAGATGTACTACTAATGTTTTCCTTTCTAATCCCATGACCTAGAGCTGCCAGCTCAGTACACATGCATGGTCTGCTTCCCAAATTCCTGCTGATGACGGTTTTCTGAAATGATTTGTTACTGTAGAACAAAAATTGCCACTTTTCCTAGCCTCTAATATCTGTTTCCTTATTGTCTATCTCAAGCTTAAGAGATAACTTACAGACCATATTCTATATTTTTGTGATGGCAGTCCCTCAATTCTGCTACCAACTTTTGAATTTGCCATGATAGGCTAGACTAAATCCAAAAATCTCAGAGGCTTAATACAAAAATTGTTTGTTGTTGTTTTTGTTCACTTAAAATCCAATATGAGTTGAGCGACCCTCATCTACCTTATGGCTTCACCATCTAGCACTTGTGCACATCAGGATCACCAAAGTAGAGGAGACGAGGGATGGAGAAGGTGCATTGCTCTTAACTGCCTTGACCTGAAAGTGACACATTTCACTTGCACTCATAGTGCATTTGCTAGACATAGACACATGGTCCCAATATAAATGAAAGGAAAACAAGGAAGTAAAAAAGCAGTTGGGATACTTGATGATCATAGTTTCTGCCATAGAATAGCTTAAACATACATGCTGTATACAGATGTACCTAGAAAACTATAGGTAATCAGTTTCATCATTGATTCCATCTAAGAATTAGAGAGGGAAAGTAGGGATTTTTAGGAAAAAGAAGAAGTTAGCAGAACAGAACCAAGGAATAAACAGGAGAAAAGCCTAAGGAAAGAGGGAAAAACAAGAAAAAGTACAGGTTCAGCTTCTCTGTATTTTATTAAAGCCCTTCTGAGGTGAATTTGTTTCCTTCAGGAACTGAACATCTTCTTCTTTCCCAAAGAGTCCCTGTAGCTACCAACTTTCCTTCCATGTGCTGAATCACGGAAAAATTCAAAACATCCTTTACTTAAGCACAATGGTGCAAGGTTAATTTCATGAAACACTATAAAGTTTTAAAGATTCACCTAAGTGTACAGCTGCACTTGTGAAGGATAAAATTGCATGCTACAACTATACAATAGTGTTCATAAGAATATAAATAACTACTACAGGGTTTTTATTTTTGCTGTCATTAATGTACAATTACATGAGCAACATTGTGGTTACTAGACTCCCCCCACTATCAAGTCCCCACCACATACCCCATTACAGTCATTGTCCATCAGCATAGTACGATGCTACAGAATCACTACTTGTCTTCTGTGCTGTACTGAAATCCCTGGGCCCCCCTCCCCACATTATGTGTGCTAATCGTAATGCCCCTTTTTCCTCTTTATCCCTCCCTTCCCTCCCATCCTCCCCAGTCCCTTTCCCTTTGGTAACTGTTAGTTCATTCTTAGGTTCTGTGAGTCAGCCATAAGAAGAAAATAAATCCTACCATTTGCAACAACATGGATGGAGCTAGAGGGTATTACACTCAGTGAAATAAGCCAGGCAGAGAAAGATAAATACTAAATGATTTCACTTATCTGTGGAGTATAACAACAAAGCAAAAACCGAAGGAACAAAACTACTACAGAGTTTCTTAAAATATAAACATATTTGTGATAAGTATCAATATTGAACTTTCAGCAAATCACAGAAGCTTTACACTGGACTTTACTTTTCAGATAATACCAATTGCAGCTCTCCTTTTGAGAGTGTGGCTCACTTTAGTGAACCTCCAGGCTCAGTGTGGATAAAAAACAATGCCAAAAATCTGAAGGAACAAATGAGAAACATTAATTAATATCCTAATATTGTTGTCTTTAAACAACTGAATGTAAATATTTGAGTATTTATAAATTGCAACTACTTTTTGACTTCTTTGTCTCTTTGTTTGGCATTGTATAGACCTCTAAATGCTACATAGACTGTAAATATTTTATTAAACTGAATGATAGCATGCTTTGGTAGAAACCTCATTGTACTGGAATTTAGGTGTCTAACTGCAGAACTGTAAAATTGGTTGTATACCCTAGCAAGTCACTTCACTTTCTGTGGTGCTCATTTCCCTAACCTTTAAGATAAAAATATCGGGGCCTCTCAAGCTTTCACCTAAGGGTCTAAGAGGGTCTCTGTGATAGGCTGAATAATGGTCTCCCAGAGATGTCTATGTCCTAATTCCTGGAACCTAAGCATGTGTTACTTTACATGACAAACGGATGTTACATATGTAATTAAGGTGAGGAATCTTAGGGTGATTATCCTGCATTAACCAGTGAACCCAATTAATCACATGAGTCCTTAAAAGCTCTTTCAGTTAGAGCAGAATAGGTAAGTGAGATGCAGCAGCAGGAGAGGTGAGAAAGATTTTTAACTGTGAGAAGAATTTGACCTCCCTTTGCTGAAAGGGAGTCAGGGTGTTACGGAAAAACATGCAGAAATGCAGGTAGCCTGTAAAAGCAAAAACTAGCCCTTGGCTGACTTTTGGCAAGGAAAGGAGCACGGCAGCTCTGAAACTGAAAGAGGTGAATGAATGAGCTTGAAAGCAGATTCTTCCCAGAGCCTCCCAAGGAAAGCCCAGCCACCGGACACCTTGACTTCAGCCTTATGCAACTTGGAACAGAGAAACAAGTACAGCCACTCTGACGTCTGATCTACAGAATTGAGAAAGAATCAGTAAATGTTTTAAGTCACAATATTTATGGTAATTTGTTATGATAGCAATAGAAAACTAACACAGTATTCAAAAGCAATCATGGCACAGAGTAATGTGTTTAAAATCTCATATACTATCCACAAAAATCATGTGAATTTACCTGAAGTATAAAACAGTGATGTTTACCCAAAATGGTGTTTTAAATTCCCACCAATTATAAAAAACCTATTTATTGTTCTCTATATCTTAGAGTATAATATTTCAAAAATTCTGTACCTTTGACTAATACAGGCACCACATTGTACCAGACAGGATAACAAATCCCAGTCTGAGAAATTAACAATTAGACAGTTGGTCTTCCAAGTCTCTCCCACTGCTATTTTAATGTGATTATATGAAAATACTGAAAATATGGGTACATTGAAAAGCATGTGTAAACATAATATGGTCTACCTACAACACAGAGAAGAATGTGGCAGACCATAATTTCAGGATAATTCAGCCAAATAAGAAAGGAATTTACTTTATGGCCCTTCCACATATCTTAGCCACATGGAAGTTATTTCAGATCACCTGATCTGAGCTACACCAGACCCTAGCATAGTCCCCTTCCCAGTCAAACTGGGAATACTGTTTAATGTAAGATGAAATAGCAATAATGTTAATCAAGGTACACATTTGATCCTGGACTGCCAGTTACAGCAACTTTATTTTATTTTATTTTATTTTATTTTATTTTATTTTATTTTATTTTATTGAAGGGTAGTTGACACACAGTATTACATTAGTTTCAGGTGTACAACACAGTGATTTAACATTTATATACATGATAATTCTAGGTACCAGCTATCACCATACCAAGTTGTTACAATATTTTGACTATATTCCTTATGCTATCCATTACATCCCAGTTACTTATTTATTTTACAATTGGAAGTGTGTACTTTTTTTTTTTTGTGAGGGTATCTCTCATATTTATTGATCAAATGGTTGTTAACCACAATAAAATTCTGTATAGGGGGGTCAATGCTCAATGCACAATCATTAATCCACCCCAAGCCTAATTTTCATCAGTCTCCAATCTTCTGAAGCATAACGAACGAGTTCTTACATGGAGAACAAATTCTTACATAGTGAATAAGTTACATGGTGACCATTACAAGGGCAGTCATCACAGAGGCTTTTGGTTTTGATCATGCGTTATGGACTATAAACAGTCAGTTCAAATATGAATATTCATTTGATTTTTATACTTGATTTATATGTGGATACCACATTTCTCTCTTTATTATTATTATTTTTAATAAAATGCTGAAGTGGTAGGTAGATACAAGATAAAGGTAGAAAACATAGTTTAGTGTTGTAAGAGAGCAAATGTAGATGATCAGGTGTGTGCCTGTAGACTATGTGTTAATCCAAGCTAGACAAGGGCAATAAAACATCCACGTATGCAGAAGATTTCTCTCAGAACAGGGGATGGGAGGTTCTAAGCCTCACCACTCTTGATCCCCAAATTCTCACCTGATGGCCCTCCTGCGACTGTGCCTGTCTTAGGTTGTTCCTCCCTTGAGGAATCTTACCCGTCTCTGGCTAACCAGTCATCTTCCGGGGCCATACAGGGAAATGTTAAGTTGGTAAGTGAGAGAGAAGCCAGCAACTTTCATTTTAACATGACGTTAAACGAAAACCTAGAAATATATAGGCTTAATAGCACCACAATTATTCTATACTGGTTTCATTCATAGTTATAACTGTCCATCTGTGTAATGGGAGAAGGACCATTAGCATAAAATGGAAAGAAGCAACTTAAAGTTGCTTTTGCAATGTAAGTAATTTTGACATACAAGCTCATAATAAATGATTTGGAGGAGTTGTTCTTAATATGTTTAGACCAATTTAAGAGGGCCCACTACCCACCTGCTTGAAATATCCAAGTAGAAGTAGAGTTTGGTATTAACAAAGAAGTATCACTTTATAAACTAGGATGAGGGATTGAAGGTTATGCATATATCTTCATTAGCAAGAGGGGCATTATTTATTCATATCTGAACTCCAACACATATCTTAAAATCCAGATATACATACAAAGTATTATTGATTAAAATATGCATCACTATTAAACTTTAGAGTTAACCGGACAACTCCCACCAACACACAAATTGTAATTATAAACTATGCTTTATTAAATAATTTAAAAAGAAAATAACAGTTATTAAAAGTCATGAACAACTTTTTTCTGCTATTTGAAGCAATTCCAACTTTTTACGTGTGCACATATGTAGCAAAAAGATTTGTTAGTGTAATTCTTATTCAAGCCCTCAGTAAGTACTATTAACATGCAAACTTTAGTAACTTTGTAGTTCACTAAATAACAGGTTAGAGTTAACAAATTTTTTAAAAAGTCATTCAAATTGCATTTTATTGTCATTTACCCATATGAACCAGAAAAAGGAATTGCATTTATTCCTTTGCTTTCTTCCTTATTAAGAGAACCCTGATTATCAGTCAATATATTTGACTGTTTCACTGGCCATGAAATTGGTGTTTTTGTGGGCCAAATTTTGAGAATCGGGATTTTAGAATTTTCAAGGAAATATTTAACAATTTAAATTATGGTAGGTTTGAAAAAGTCCAGAGAATCCTAAACCACATTCTAAAATCTAATGCCAGTACTTTCTGCTTAACCAAATTTGTGAACTTTCTTGACTCTGTAGAACCTTACCACAGTAACAATAACCAATGACAAGATTCACATGTGTGTGATAGAACTGGGAATGCCTGAGAGATTTAATCACCTTTAATTCACTATACCTGTTTATCTTGATCTATGAGTAGATGATCTTCATGAAGAAATCCTCATGAGCAGGAACAGATATGACAAAATTTTTTTTCTTGGTCCTATTTAATCATATTTCACTGGTATGCACAAATCTACAAAATAATAAAAGGAATAAAAACGTTTTTAATTATTATGTACATATATGTATAATAATGTAATATATTATTACTATGTTGATTATATATAACCAATAACATAAATACCCTAGGATCTTTCATGGAATCATCTTAAACACACAAACTTGTGGTTTTCTATCCTGATATTTACAACTTTCCAGTTTGATACATGGTAGACCACTGGTAGGGGTAAATGCCTTTATTTATTAATTACTCATCTCCTGAGTTACAGCACAATTTTGGTGCTATTCTTACATATAAATTATTTAGTAATTTTTAGAGCAGGCAACAAATACATCTCAAGATGCAAATTCATTTATTATATGAGTTGTGTTCCTGTTCCATAACTCACAGCCTTTTCCTGTACAGCTCTGTACATTGGTGGTGTGATACAGCTTTTCACTGACATTGACAATCAAGTCAGGCCCTTCTAGAATATTCCAATAATGTGAGTCCAAATTATATAATTCTCCCGACATTCTTGTACACTACTCTTTCTTTCCCTTTCTCTTCAGAGGTTTCTTCACATTTGGCATATTTTATTGTCCTGTTAAACTAGTTGTATAAATTAACGTTAATGAGCCTCTTGTTACATTGTCCTGAAGAATTTATTCCCAGAGAAATTCTGATCCAACACAAACTCATAATCCCCGTGTCCAAGGGCATACTTGAATGGAGTCAAATATTTTAAGTCTCAGAACTAGTTTTAAAACTATTAACATTTATGTAAGGATAGTTTATATTCAAAGCCCTATACTCAAACTCTTTTAAACTCAACAGGTTAGCTTTATATAACTTAATCCTATTAACACTTGGTCAAATTTCTGATGCCCAAATATTACATAAGGTAAGATCTGACACTTGGAAAGTCTCCTTCTCAGTATATAGTACTTTTAATCAACATTTTCTTTCTGTCTTCATTAACTGGTGCCAAATTTAGTCAACCACATCAAAATATACTATGTGAAGAATGTTTATTTATTTTTTTAATTATTTTATTTTGCAGTTGAGGTATTACATACTGTATGGTACACATATCTTTAGTATAAAGTTTGATAACTTTTTATATTTGTACACATAACCTGTGTAATCAACACTTGATCAAGACAGAGAACATTTCCAGCATCTCAGAAGGCTTACTTGTATTCCTTCTCAGTCAGTATTCCCACTATTCTAATTAGCAATGCCATAGTGTCTTGCCTGTTCTTGGATTCCACATAAATAGAAGCATACACTAGCCTGTGCAGAACCTCTTATAAGATGTTCAGAAAGAAGGGAAGGAAGATCAGTGAATTCAGACATTCCCTGGTCTCCAGGGGAAGAAGTGCATTCAGACATCCCCTTTTTCCTCCAGGAAACCCTGTTTAGTTGTATTCCGTTCTGTAGACATATACACTCAGTACTTTAGAATATGGCAGTTAATACAAAGAAACTTTTTTGTTCTTCATTTTTAGGAAACCTTTAATTATGCCTTTGCAATAAGTTACTTTTCTGGGTTTTACATGCTGGTAGGATTTTTAAGAAATGAAACATTGATCAGAATAGGAAACATTCTTAGAAGAGAGATTTGATTATCATCCATCTGTGTACTGGTAATAATGAAGCCAACATCAGTTTTCTTGGCAAGATGAGGATTTGAGAAATAAGAAAGCACAGACAAGCACAAAGGAATAGCTGCTAGTTTGAAAAGAGGGCAGGCAGAAACTGAACAAGAGACACAAAATGAGTATTTTGAAAGGTGTGAGAAGCAAGAAAATATGATATCATTGAAGTTAAATTAGAAAACAGTAACAAGAAGCAACGGAGGTTGGTGGAGTAAAATGCAGTTTAAAAGAGCCAGTAAAGTGAGGCTGGAAAGAGGGCCTGTGAATGTGTCCAGAAGGAATTCACTGGTGGCCTTATTGAGGACAGTTGTGGCAGAATGTAATCATGGGAGTGAAATTGCAAAGCATTAAAGAGTTACTGGAGAGGAAATAGAAGTATTTGTTTTAAACAATACAATCAACAAATTGTGCTTTATTAGGGAGTAAAAGGAATTAAATGATAGCTGAAAAAACAGTGAACAGTTTCCTATAAAATTGAAGGCGGTGCTAAAGCTTGAAAAGCTAGAAAGAAATATGGCAACAATGAAACAGGAAATTCACCTTTATATATATTTTGTTACTTCTTCTAAATTATGATTTTTCAATGTTATTTCAGTTTCATTCAGATGCAACAAACATTTAACAAACATTCAATAACCATTTCACAAACAAACCCCAGGCATTTTCCCAGGGACACATCCTAAGCATGCATATCCTTACCTGGAAGAACCATTGTTTAGAAGGAAAAGTACAAACGTAAGAGCAAATTAAAATAACACTTATGTAAGTTGTCTCATATATATAATTTTGTTTGCATCTCAAAATAAGCTTATGAGATAGAGCAAATGTTAATCCATTCTACAGATGAGGAAACTAAAAGTCAAAGAAATAGAGGGACTGTCAAAGATTGCATAGGTAATTAAGATCTAGACCCAAGACTTCTGAGTGCAAGCTTTGGCCATTTCCACTGACACCTGAAAGTCTGGAATGGATTTGAATGTGGATGTGCTTTCTGACTTGTTCTCTGACAGTTTGGACCTTGGCTTAGAAGTCAATGACACCTTCACCAACTTCATTTTCTGAACTTCACATCTATGTAGGTGGATGATGCCTGTCTGTTACATTCCCCAAGGACAGGGTGATATGTAGCCATGACAGCTGCATGCAAATTATATCCAAGCAGCTCAGAGTTTAGAAACCTTAGATACAAAAAGGTACGGGGGAAGAGGTGAGCAGAATACCTCTTTTATTTTTTTAGTTTCTAAAGGGGATGATTCAGAAATGAAGAGAATTACATATTTATTTCACCATCTCTATTACCAGTTTTGACCTGATTATAAAGACAATAAGAGAGTTAGCTTTATCTCTGATATGGTTTGTTGAAATTGATGCTGCTTACTTTTGTCTTGGTTGTAAATACTTATTTTTCTCCATTTAGGCTCATTTTGAAAGTTTGTCATATTTCTTAATGATGGATTTATCTCTTCTTTGCTCCATTGCCCCATGTCTCTCTCTCTCTCTATATATATATATAGAGAGAGAGAGAATATATATATATTCTCTCAAAATATATATATATATAGAGAGAGAGAGAGAGAGTTTAGTTATTGATAGGACTTTTTTTTTTTATTCATTAGTCCAGAAATGAGCTGGATAGTTCCAGGAGTGAAAAAAGAAAAATTGTTTTGACTTTATCCTAGAATATATGACAATTGATACTACATTATGAAAGAGATATTAGAACCACAGTTGTATACCAAAAAAAATTACTTTCTTGCATCTTAAGGAAGTTACTATAGTTCCTGCAGTTCACTTATTTATTTTCACACTACTTCTGTGATGTAGGACTGGGTTGAATGTGATCTTCATTCATAGATAAAGAAAGTGAAATAGGAGGAGTGACTTGTTGATAGCCACACTAATAGATGAAGACATTTCCACTAAGAGGCCCAGAGTGAGTAGCAGGAGAAATGTATTAGTACCACTACCATAATCTGAATTTGTTTGTAAGTAAAAGGATTCTTCAAAGAGACTGGAAGGAAATTTATCATCATAAGAAAGATAACAGATAATACTACATGAGATAGCAACTGGTATTCAGGTCTTTCCATGGCAGGACATTTCCATTTTATATTCTCTCTTACCTTCTCCCATCCCACTCTCTATGCCATTCCATCACTCCAACAATTGAGTGTTCAGAACACAATGACCCCTCAGCAAAATTCACCTGTTTGACTATATTTATATCCCTGACAATTTCTGTTCACTCCTAACTAATCTGAGAGCTTATATCAATGACCTCATTCACTTGGCCAGACATTTCATGGGATTTTAAACACTAGAGAAGAAATGATTATGCAGTAGGTATTTTTACTCAAATCTTCTAGAAATCTTGAACCATTAAAGAAAGTAACTAATATCACCTTTTTAGTGATTACATTGCATTTACAATGAGTTCTACACAGTGGCAAGAGTTTCTGGCATGGAAGGAGAGATAAATAGCTCTTCATCTAATCTCTTACACTTAAAGATGAGGGCAGGAAGGTCCAAATGAGTTAAGTGACCTATTCAAAGCCATTCAATTATTTAAATGGAATTTGTTTAATGAGTACATATCTTATTTTTAATTCATATATAATTGAACTATACCAATATGTAAGGTTAAGGTATGAACATATTGATTTGATACATTTATATAGTACATGATTTCCACTTTAGTGTTAGCTAACAACTGCACTGTATCACATAATTACAATTTCTTTTTTGAAGTGAGGACATCTAAGATATAGTCTCTTAGGAACTTTAAAGTATATAATACAGTATTACTAACTATAATCATGATATTATGCATTAGATCTCCACAATGTATTAATCTTCTAACTTTACATTTATACTCTTAGGACATCTTCCCAGTTACCTCCACTCCTAGTCCCTGGGGGTTTCTAGTAGAATGGTCACCATTCTATTTCTGTCTCTACAAGTCCAGATTTTTTTAGAGTCCACATGTAAGTGATATCATACAGTGTTTGTCTTTCACTTAGCATAATGCCCTTAAAGTTCATTCATGTTGTTGCAGATAGCAGCATTTCTTTTCTTTCTCATTAAAATCATTCAGTTACTACTCAAATCAATTCAAGAAATTGTTTCTTGACTTTTACAACCTAGGGTTTCTGCATTCTACTGTGCTGAATATTTAATAAGCTTTTTTTTAAGCTAAGTTACATTTTTGAGGAAATAAACTATCAAAATATCTGCAAACCCATAAATTCATCTCTACCAATTCCCAATCTATTGAAATGACAGGAAAATGTAAAAATAAGAATTAAATCAGTAACCATAGTAGAAAACCGGAAAAATACTATCATCAGATCTGATGAAAATCTGGAAGATGAATGTATATGGAATATAATGGAGAGCAAAACTCAACAGTGCTGAAGAACTAGAGAGAAGTACAGAATAAAAAGGTAATTTTCCCACAAGACCCAAGACTCTATCCCAATAAAAGAATATCTCTTATATTTAATACTAAAAAAAGTTAATATGAAAAACAAGCAGTCAGAATTCTTGGACATTAGAAATATGAGTATCATAATTTGTAAAAAAAAAAAAAAAACAATACAGAGTTGGATTTTTCACTAGTTATAGTAAAGAAAAAGTTAGCAATCTAGAATATCGATCTGGATATTCCCAAAACACAGGGCAAAAAGACCAAAATAAACTTATGAAAGAATGATAAAATACCAAAAATCATTTTCAGAAATAGGAACATGAAAAAAGTAAAGAAATAGTCAAGGAAATGATAGAAGCATATTTCTCTGAACTTGATAATTCATCAATTGGAAAAGAGACTAGACTATTGAATACTTTAAAATAATATGAACCCATTTAAAAATCTATTAATAGCAGTGGTAAAGAGAAAATGTCACAAACTTCAGTAGAAAAAAGGGAAGTCACTTGCAAGGAAGAAAAAACAGGATTTCATGTGTCTCCTCAATTACATCTGGAAAACAATAGAACACTGCCCAAATATCCGAAGGGGAAAATTCTCAATACCAAATTTCTGTATTCAAGGAGTAAAAGTTAGATTGAAGATGTTGGCGTGAGAGGTGAGACAGAGGCCTCCTACTAAAACCACATATAATAGGAAAATATGCTTAATGCAACTAATCCTAAAAGAGCAATAGGGTAGAATGCTGTGCCAGGCTGCATACACCTGGAGAAAAGAGCAGACCTGATGTAACAGGGTAACGTACCAAAGCCGTGATCTGGTGGGACCCAAGCCCTTTCCCCACCCCAGCTCACTGGCAGGAGGAAGAGAAACAGAGTGGGAAGAGGGTGGAAGCCTACAACTACTAAACACTCAGCCTTGGAGATCTGCTCTGGGAGCATGAACATACATTGCATGGCGCTCTGGAAATTAGCAGGGATGGAAGCTAAGACAGGTGGGATACTTGGAGAGACTGAAATTCCAGCCATTGTGGAAAACAGGGAACCACATCTGACTGTTCTGGGAAAAAAGAAAGGCAGGCAGTCTGAGAAACACCCTAATAGCAAGAGGGCTGCTAAAGGGGCAAGGATTGCAAAGAGCTTGCTTCTCAGGAGAAAGGACAGGTGGATAAAATAGTCCAGTTGCATTCTGCCCAGCAGGTTGGCAACTTTTAGGAGCTTCAGGTGCACCATTCCCCTGGCTGGCTATGCAGTTTGGAGGGACCCCACTGTGATACACAGACTGCTGTGCCTTCATCCTGGCCAGCAATGGCTTCAAAACTGGTAGCCCCTGCCCTGGCATCAGGCCAGCCGGAGGGAGGCCCCGCCTATGGCAGCTACAAACTCAAAGCACAGAAGCTAACACGTGTGCAGTCAGCCAACTGGTTCTGGCAGTGGAGATAGGCACAGCAGCCAGGAAGCAGGAAAAAGCTCTTTCCTCCCCCCAGGCACTAGCACCGCTCCCCTATGACCCCAAACATCACTCCAGGGGCTGAGAAGCTCCAGATATTAGAACTTCTTCACACTAGAGGACACCACATATGAATGTGAAACATCAAAGGAAATTTGTTCAAACCAAAATCCCACAAACCCCAGAAAAAGAGCTAAGTGAAACTGAACTCATCAATCTTCCTGAAAGATATTTCAAAATAAAAATCATAAACATGCTCATGGAGGTACAGGAAAACATTCAAGAACTCAGGGTAGAATTCAGATCTGAGATTCAACAAGTAAGGGATGAATTATCTGAGATGAAACATACAATAGAGAGATTTAGAAGCAGATTAAATGTAGTAGAAGAGACTATAAATGGAATAGAAATTAGAAAAGAGGAACACAAAGAAGCTGAGGCACAGAGAGAAAAAAGAATCTCTGAGAATGAAAGAATATTGAGAGAACTGTGTGACCAATCTAAACAAAATAATATGTGCATTATAGGGATACCAGAAGAAGAAGGGACACTAAAAGGAATAGAAAGTGTCTATGAGGAGATAATTGCTGAAAACATACCCAATCTTGGGAAGGAGATAGTCTCTCAGGCTATGGAGGTAAACAGATCTCCCAACACAAGGGACCCAAGGAAGACAACACCAAGACATATAATAATTGAAATGGCAAAGATCGAGGATAAGGACAGACTATTAAAAGCAGCCAGAGAGAGAAAAAAGATCACATACAAAGGAAAACCCATCAGGCTATAATCACACTTCTCAACAGAAACCTTACAGGACAGAAGGGAGTGGCATGATATAATTAATGCAAAGAAGCAGAAGGACCTTGAACCAAGAATACTCTCCCCAGCAAGATTATCATTTAAATTTGAAAGAGGGATTAAACAATGTCCAGATAAGCAAAAGCTGAGAGAATTTACCTCCTACAAACCATCTCTACAGCATATTTTGGAGGGACTGCTATAGATGGAAGTGTTCCAAAGACTAAATAGCTGCCACTAGTGGAAATAAAACCAAAGTAATGAAAGTAGAAAAATAAATTACTAAGCAGAAGCAAAAATGAATAAACTACCCACAAAGTCAGTCAAGAGATAGAGAAAGAGTACAGACTATGACACCTAATATATAAAGAATGGAAAGGAAGATAAAGGAGGGAAAAAAAGAACCTTTAGATTGTGTTTGTAATAGCATAGTAAGTGAGTTAAAGTTGACTGTTAGATAGTAAGAAAGTTATTCTTGAACCTTTGGTAACTATGAATCGAAAGCCTGCAATGGCAATAAGTACATACCTATCAATAATCACCCGAACTGTAAATAGTCTGAATGCAACAGTCAAAAGACTTAGAGTCACTGAATGGATAAATAAACAAGACCTGTCTATATGCTGCTTACAGGAGACTCACTTCAAACCCAAAGACATACACAGACTAAAAGTGAAGGGATGGAAAAAGATATTTCATGCAATTAATAGGGACTAAAAAGCAGGAGTTGCACTACTGTATCTGACAAAATAGACTTCAAAACAAAGAAAGTAACAAGAGACAAAGAAGGACATTACATAATGATAAAGGGGTCAATCCAACAAGAGGGTATAAAATATTTGTGCAATCAACAGGAATACCTACATATGTGAAACAAATACTAACAGAATTAAAGGAGGAAATAGAATGCAATGCATTCATTTTAGGAAACTTCAACACACCACTCACTCCAAAGGACAGAACAACTAGACAGAAAATAAGTAAGGAGACAGGGGGAACTGAACAACACATTAGAACAGATGGACATAACAGACATCTACAGAACACTCTACCCAAAAGCAGCAGTATACTCATTCTTCTCAAGTGCACTTGGAACATTTTCAAGAATAGATCATATACTAGGCCACAAAAAGAGCCTCAGTAAATTTAGAAGGATTGAAATTGTACCCACCAGCTACTTAAACTACAAAGGTATGAAACTATAAATAAATTACACAATGTAAGTGGAAAAACTCATAAACACATGGAGGCTTTATAACATGTTCCTAAATAATCAATGGATCAATGACCAAATAAAAACAGAGATGAAGCAGTATATGGAGACAAATGAGAACAATAATTAAACACCGCAAAATCTGTGGGATGCAGCGAAGGCCTTGCTAAGAGGGTAGTATGTTGTAATACAAGCCTACCTCAGGAAAGAAGAACAATCCCATTTGAATAGTCTAAATTCACAATTAACGAAACTAGAAAAAGAAGAACAAATGAGGCCCAATGTCAGTAGAAGGAGGGGCATAATAAAGAATAGAGTAGAAATAAATAAAATCAAGATGAATAAAACAATGGAAAGAATCAATGAAAGCAGGAGCTGGTTCTTTGAGAAAATACACAAAATAGATAAACTCTTAGCCAGACTTAGGAAGAAAAAAATAGAGTCTACACACATAAACAGAATCTGAAATGAGAAAGGAAAAATCACTACAAACACCATAGAAATACAAAGAATTTATAGAGAAAACTGAAAAATTATATAGTAACACTCTGCATAACCTAGAAGAAATGGACAACTTTCTAGAAAAACACAACCTTCCAAGACTGACCCAGGAAGAAACAGAAAACCTGAACATACTAATTTCCCACAATGAAATTGAATTGGTAATCAAAAAACTACCTAAGAACAAAAATCCTGAACCAGATGGTTTCACTGCTGAATTTTATCAAACATTTAGTGAAGACCTAATACCATCCTCTTTAAAGTTTTTCAAAAAGTAGAAAAGGGAATACTTCCAAACCCATTCTATGAGGCCAGCATCACTCTAATAACAAAACCAGGCAAAGACACCACAAAAAGAAAATTACAGACAAATATCCCTGATGAACATACATGCAAAAATACTCAACAAAATATTACTTAATTGAATTCAAAAATACATCAAAAAGATCATCCATCATGATCAAGTAGAATTTATTCCATAAATGCAAGTATTGTACAATATTCAAAAATCCATTAACATCCACCACATCAACAAAATGGACAAAAACCACATGATCATATCTATAGATGCTGAAAAATCATTCAACAAAATTCAACATCCATTCATGATAAAAACTCTCAAAAAAATGGGTATAGAGGGCAAGTACCTCAACATAATAAAGACCATATATGATAAACCCACAGCCAACACCATACTTCACAGTGAGAAGCTGATAGCTTTTCCTTTTAGATCGGGAACAAGACGAGGATACCCATGCTCCCCACTTGTATTCAACATAGTTCTAGAGGTCCTAGCCATGGCAATAAAACAACAGAAAGAAATAAAATGAATCCAGATTGGCAAGGAAGAAGTTTAAAAAGTCCTTGTTTGCAGATAGCATGATTTGTACATAAAAAACCCTAAAGAATCCACTCCAAAACTACTAGATCTAATATCTGAATTCAGCAAAGTTGCAGGATACAAAATTAATACACAGAAATCTGTTGCATTTCTATACACTAACAATGAACTAACAGAAAGAGAAATCAGGAGAACAATTTCATTCACAATTGCATCAAAAAGAATAAAATACCTAGGAATAAACCTAATGAAGGAAGTGAAAGACCTATACCTGGAAAACTGCAAAACATTCGTGAGAGAAATTAAAGAATAGCCATTGAAGAGAAATTAAAGGAAATACATCCCATGCTCACGGATAGGAAGAATTAATATGTCAAAATGGCGATCCTGTCTAAAGCAATCCTCAGATTCAATGCAATCCCTACCACAATACCAACAGCATTCTTCAACAAACTAGAACAAATAGTTCTAAAATTCATATGGAACCAAAAAAGACCCCGAATAGCCAAAGCAATCCTGAGAAGGAAGAATAAACCTGGGGGATTACATTCCCCGACATTAAACTCTACTATAAAGCCACAGTAACCAAGACAATTTGGTACTGGCACAAGAACAGACCCATAGATCAATGGAAGAGAATAGAGAGCCCAGATATAAACCTAAGCATATATTATGAATTAATATATGGTAAAGTAGCCTTGGATATAGAATAGAGAAATGACATCCTCTTTAGCAAGTGGTGTTGGCAAAACTGGACAGCTACATGTAAGTGAATAAAACTGGATTATTCTCTAGCTCCATACAAAAAAGTAAACTCAAAATGGATCAAAGACCTGAATGTAAGTCATGAAACCATAAAACTATTTGAAGAAAACATAGGCAAAAATCTCTTGAATATAAACATGAGGAGCTTTTTCCTGAACACATCTCCTCAGGCAAGGGAAACAAAAGCAAAAATGAAGAAATGGGGTTATATCAAGCTAAAAAGCTTCTGTACCTCAAAGGACACCATCAGTAGGCAAAAAGGTATCCTACAGTATTGGAGAATTTATTTTTAAATGACATATCCAACAAGAGGTTAACATCCAAAATTTATAAAAAACTCACATGCCTCAACACCCAAAAAGAAAATAACCCAATTAAAAATGAGTAGAGGATATGAACAGACAGTTCTCCAAAGAACAAATTCAGATGGCCAACAGACACATGAAAAGATGCTCCACATCACTAATTATCAGGGTAATACAAATTAAAACCACAATGAGATATCACCTCATACCAGTTAGAATGACCAACATCAAAAAGAGTAGGAACAAAAAATGTTGGCAAGGATGCAGAGAAAGGGGAAAACTCCTACACTGCTGGTGGGAATGTAAATTAGTTCAGCTATTGTGGAAAGCAATATAGAGGTTCCTCAAAAAACTAAAAATAGAAATACCATTTGACCCAGGAATTCCACTACTAGGAATCTACCGAAAGAAAACAAGTTCTCAGATTCAAAAAGACATATGCACCCCCCTATGTTTATTGCAGCAATTTTTACAATAGTGAAGATATGGAGGAAACCTAAGTGTCCATCAGTAGATGAATGGATAAAGAAGAGATGGTACATATACACAATGGAATATTATTCAGCCATAAGAAAGACACAAATCCTACCATTTGCAACAATATGGATGGAGCTAGAGGGTATTATGCTCAGTGAAATAAGCCAGGCAGAGAAAGACAAATACCAAATGATTTCCCTCATTTGTGGAGTATAACAATGAAGCAAAACTGAAGGAATAAAACAGTAGCAGACTCACAGACTCCAAGAAGGGACTAGCAGTTACTAAGGGGGTGGGGTGGGGGAAGACAGATGGGGAGGGAAGGAGAAGGCAATTGAAGGGTATTATGATTAGTTTACATGGTTTGTGTGGGGGGTTATGGGGAAGTCAGTGTAGCACAGAGAAGACAAGTAGTGACTCTGCGGCATCTTACTACACTGATGGACAGTGACTGCAATGGGGTATAGGGGCGGGACTTGATAATATGGGTGAATGTAGCAATCAAATTGTTTTTCTTGTGAAACCTACATAGGAATTATCAATGATATCTTAATAGTAAAAAAACAAAACAAAACAAAAACAAAAAGTTATCATTCAAATATGGGGCAAAGAAAGCACTTTAAAGAATAATAAATCTCAGACATTTTACTATGTATGTACCCTCTGTAATTCTCAAGAATGTCCTACAAGTAAGTGAAAATTAAATGCAAGGAAATTCCAGACATTCTAAATTCTACAAATCTAAGATAAAAAAAGAATAAAAACTTGTGATATATATAAAGACTCTGAGACTTATAGTAAACTTACTGTTGACAATCTGAGGATGAATATAATGTATTAGATAAAGATTCATAGAACAGATGTGATATAATATTAAGAAGAAAAGCCAGTGGAAGAAAATTCAGTTTGATTTCAACAAAATTGTTTGATCATAGAAAATGTAGAGAAAAAGTTTAAATTACAATACAAGTTCTATCTGACTAAAAGGAAAGGCTACTAATGCTGATTATTTTCTGAACCTTTATGGAGACTATACGTTTCAATGTTTGCTAAAATTTTGATTGCTATCAATTGTTTCAGTTGAGAGAGGCTAAGCAATGTGGCAATAAGCACCAGAAATCTCAGTGGCGTAATCATGATAATAAGCACTCAAAAATCTAGACTGAAAGGCTGCAGCATCCATGAGCCATCACCTCGAGATGAAACATCGGGGTTCACTCTGCAGATGAAGAGATCACGGAGGAAAAAGAAGAAAGAGGGAGAGCATGAGAAATCACATACTGGTCCCCAAACGCTACAGCACATAAGTCACATGCTCATGCCCACCTTCAGAAAGGCGAGGAAGTGTAATCATCCCTCTTTGCAGGAAGGTGATTACTACTAACATCTACCACAATAGAGAGTACAAGTGAAAAGCAGATATCCCAAAACTGTAAGAAATACAATGAATGAAGAAGTCATTAATCTAGTAAAAATCTGGAAAGAAAAAGTGAAAGAACAACAAAAAGAAAATATATGGTATATTGTCAGAAACAACACCAAACATATCAATGCTCATACGAATGAGACATGTCCCCAGTAGAAAGACAAACATACTTAGATTGGCTACTAAATAAAGAAAAGCCAGTGGAATTTTTTTCAGTGACAAGTCCAGGTAAGATGACAACAGCTGAAAATAAACTGATGAGAAAAATAATGCAAGGATGCTAAAATAGGAAGAGGAAAAGGAGGAGAGGAGGAAAAGGAAGGGAAGGAGGAAAAGGAAAAACGAGGAGTGATAATATTTGACATGAAATTCAAATGCATGGCAGAAAAAACTTAAGGGAATAGAGATAATTCACAATGATAAGAGGTAAAAATTCACCCAGGCTCTATTAGTTATGATTTTTAATATACCATACAGCAAATCATCAAAACATATGAGGCAGAACAAGTAGAATTTGACATCACTAAAATCAAATGGAAGATGACACCTCAAGGACACAAAAATAGTAATAATATAGAGGATTTGGGTGACATAATCAACATGCCTGATGTATGTATATGTCTGATTGTATGTGTGTAATATACAAATACTCAGGAAAATGTATAGACAACTAGTTTCTTTTCAGGAAGAGCAAAATAATAAAAAAGGAAAAAAGACGATATTAAAGAAATTTCATTTACTTCTCATGCCCAAAGAATTGGAAGCTAGGAATAATGTTAAAGGTAGCACTGTGCTTTTATGATGTGTTTTAACTTCAGATGTATCAATCAAAATGATTGACATGAGAGTGACATGCCAGCTCCATATATTTGCCTATTCTCATTGTGATTATTTATTTTGAATATTTGGGGACAAATCTGGTTTAGTCTGTATAGGGTTTTTTCTTTAGTTATTAATGTATTACTCTCATTTGGGAGATACCAATTAAATCCATTAGCTTTTGTCTGTAAATATATTCATTGTTTTACTAGTCAAGTAGTTTTACTATATTCAGAAGACACAAAATTCCAGGTAATCATCCTCACCACATTGTTCTCTAAATTAGAACTTTTATTGTAAAATCTAAATTCACCACTCAAGCTATGTCAAAAATGAACTGACAAGGCCAAAAATATAAATGCCTAAGGGACAAGACAGGTGCGTGAGGCAGGTCAGCTGTAATACACTACAGTGGTAAGGACTCTGAAAGACTGGGGTGAGGGTGTCTCATCTTAGAAAGGGCAATTCAGCTCCAGCCAGTTGTCACCATATTGGAATTGTTACCACATAGGAATTCAGGCCCATGTAGCCACATTTTCTAATATACCATGGGAAACCAGAAGCCAAATTTAAAATTAACATGGTAAATAAATCAATACAATCTTTTCATGCTATGCAATAAAAAAAGTGCAGGGTGTAGATTGAGCCTACAGGCTGCCAGTTGAAACCTGGCAGTTCTGGATATTTAGATGTATTTTATCTCCAGGTAATAGCAGGCATGAGTTTACAATTAGTTACAGACAATACAGGCTACAAGGGCCACTGCAATCACCTCTTAACTAGTTAACTTGCTTGACTCTTACTTTATTCCTATTCTCCACAGCTGACAAAGTGCTGTTCTGAAAACTTAGATTTCATCAGGTCAGTCCTATTTATAACCTCACACTGGCTTCCTCCTACTGCAGGAACAAAGACCAATACTGTTACTGTAACCCAGAATCTTCACAGTCTGTACTCTGCCTATTGCCTTGGCCTCTTCTCTGTCATCTCTCCCTCTAATTCAGTGTGCTCAACCTTACTGGTGCCTTCCAATGTACCAGATATTTTCTCTTTTCACATATTTTACCTAGAAGCTTCTTCTAATTGCCACCCTATCCCTTTAATAATCCCACAACTACTACCCATTTATCCTTCAGATCATAACTCAAACATTGCTTCTTAGAAAATTCTTGGTACTCTCATACTGGTACCCCACTATACATTCCCACACATCTGTGTACATTTTCCTTCCAAATCACTTATTTCAATTTGAATTTAATAATCTCTTCCATTAGCCTCTAAGCATTGGGAGATAAGGAATGTGACTGTTTCGTTCACCGTAGTCAACCCAGTGCCTAGCACAGTGTTTAGTAAATAGTGAGTGTGTACGAAATAATTAATGACTGAAAGAGCAATTGATCTGCAATGGGAATGCAATGGTTTTTACTAACTTTTGTAGACCAAGCATGATTTGGCCTTTATATCTGCAATGAAATAATTAAATACAAAAGAATATTTAGAAGGCAAAAAGCAAAAATGCCATTTGGATACAAGGACAGAGAGCCTTTTGGTGAGTCTCTTACCTTTGGAAAGATATTATTTGATGTTATAAAGATTATCACCAAGGGAAATTTTTCTAGAGAGATGAATTTGGATAAATGTAGAAATAAACTTAAACTAGGAGTGTCAAGTTTTCACCATTAGTAATAAATATATCATTTCACATATAACAATAGATTTTTCAAAAGAAATGAACATCTAGAGCATTAATGGGATTATGTGTTAAGTAGAGTACTCATTTATTTTGCACTAAGCCTCCTTCCAGGGTGCCCTACTGCACCATGAAGCAGTAAACATTTTGACTTCAATAAGCACTCTCCCATCTATGTGACTTTAATTCCCTTCTTCTTTTCTCTGTTGCAGTCTGACTCTTTATTCACTTTCTCACTTGAATACCTACATCTATAAGTTTGGGGAATCCACTCTTTCTCTTCCTTGAGGCCTTTATATGAAGAATCACAGTGAGTTCTACATGCGGGCACATCTCAGAGGGTAAAAACGTGGACTCTCTATGCTCTGGTTGGAGAAAAAAGTAGACACTTGATGGGTATCAGCATCAGTTTTCCAGTAAGAGTATCCTTGATACTTTTGAAATGAAGCTCTCAGAAACTGATTGTCTAGGATTCATCAACTTGCTAGTCCTTTATAAAAAGTTTTAAAATCTTTGCTATTGTGTTCTATGTTATGAATGCTGATATTTCAAACATTAAAATGTCATTTGTGATATTGTTTTTACTTGTATCTTCAGTATTTAGCTTTGAGGCCTCTTATGATTTAGAAAAATCAGATCATTGGTGCTTTATTCTGTTAAATAGATTGAAAACTTTCAAGTCAACCTGAGAAGTTATTCTCCCTCTTAATAGAAGATTTAACAGATGGAAGTGAAAAAAGGATAGGAAAGTTATCAGCTTCATTGAAGGTCTTTAATTCATATCTATAGATTCCAGGTTAATTTTCAACGTTAGTCCCTAGTCCCTTATAACTGATTCAGAAGTAAAGTCATATTCTATTCAAAAGGCCTATTCCAACACATAAATAAAGAGTTAACTAAACTCTCAAACAATCCCTTTTAAAGAATGATCATGAAGAAAAATTGTCTTAATTTTCCCTGGTACGTTGAAAATTCTTTTTCTCTTGTAAGATACATTTTGAAGAACAAATAAATGATGTGTAGGTACCATTCACTGATAAATGAGTAATCCTCATATTTCAGAATTATCTTATTGATACCAACTTTAGTCGCTTTTCCAGTGAAAGCAAAGGATTTGTATGACCCAACCAATGCTTTAGAAATCAGAGAACAACCTGTAATGTGCAAATCACTGGGTAGGAAGGCTATGACTAAAGATCATACACCAAACAGAGAACTCTAGAGGAATTAAATGTAAGACTTTGATCTCATTTTTACAACATTTATTCTTGAACCAAAATGCTGACCTGTAATGGAATGGACCATCTGCTTGCCTCTTACCAGCTGAAATAATGAATTTAACTCTGAATCATGCGGGGTTATTTTTTTTCCAGGTTCAAAATTATGCATGCTAAGACTCTCCAGTACTGGAAACTGTTATCAACTCCTTTCCAACACTCAAATAGAGTGGTCTCAACGCTACTTGACATTAATAAAGGAGAGAGGAAAGCATTTGAAGCAGCAGAATGCCATTGATGCCAAATTCCCAATCCATTTTACAAATAGATCAACAAAAGATTGTGCTTTCATCCCCTACTTAATGCAATTACACTGCAGATAGAGAAGCTGAGGCAACATGATCCACTTTCATTGACCTTGTCTGCATGGGTGGGACACACATGAGGCCTGCTCAGAATCCAGGAAGTTCTCAGGCACACAGACACTGACATATACTCAGGCTCTTACCTTCTACCTCTATGTAAGCAGGCTGTTAGTTCCACCTACCTCACCCAGGTCCATATGAGGCCCTTGTCTTTGTACAATTAGTTTACTACAAATTAATAAATCCAGATTTTCTGAAGAGCAGCTAAGGTAAAACCCAATGGACTGGAATTTTAAAAATTTTGTTTTTACTGTTGCACTTTGGGCTCTAGTTTAAGTCTGGAAATTGACTTGATTTCAGATTATTTATTTCTGAAACATGATGAAATCTTTTTGTCAGTTTTATTTTACTACCTTTCAGAAACATCAAATGTTTATATTATCTTCCTCTAAACTGGGACTAGAGGTTCAGTGATGAATACCTGGTAACTTTTTTTACATTAAATTTCTGGTCCCAGTTCATTTCATAGCTACCATACAGTCATGCACACACATATGATTTCATTTTATTGGAAGAATATTTGAAAACAGATTTTAAAATTTTTGTCTCCAGTAATTGAAAATTGCCATTTCCTTTCATTGTGACACCCATTTAGTACTAGAGTGTGTTAAATTCCATTTGCAGTTAATTCTATCGGGGCATTTAAGGGCTAAATATTGAAACCTACATAATTTAGATAGTATTCAGAGACAAAAATAAACAAAAAAATATATTTAATGAAGGACAGACTACATCCTGCAGCTAGGACATAAATGAGTTTCAGTAATATTTTTTTCCTAGGAAAGCAGTCTTAGTTAGGCTCAGGGCATATAGATGACAAATCAGTTATACCACCTTTTTATTCAGAGGATACCACACTTTATTAGTGTGACAATCTGTAAAGTTTAGCTCTAATTTCAGAATCAATCATGCTGATGTTAATATATGTATGGATGGATGTGTGTAGCCTATTTCTACCTAGGAATCTTATTCTTACGATCTATCTGCAAAGCCAAGTTTCAGAAGTAGTTGCCCTCTGTCCCTTTGTTAAAGGAACAATTCATTATGATTAAATTTACTGTACCACTTATGGAAAAAGTTTCTGAAATGCAGAAAGTAGAACAAACTTGGGTTTCCTACCTTTGAGTTCATACAATTAGTCCAGACACTGATTCTTAAATGGCACAGGGCAATTTCATAGTTTAAAGAGAGAAGACTGTAAATATGGTTTATCATGTTCCTATAATTCTTTCAGAAACATGTGAGGAAATGTGAGGACCACTGTGAATCGAACAATAATCATAAAATTAGGAACAAAAGAACCAGACAGAACAAAGCCTTTTTTTCTTTTTGCTGCTTTTTTTTTTCAGGATTCTAAATCACATACAAAACATTTGTTCTGCTCCAGCTCTTTGTGAACTAATTGGCTCTCCTGGAGGGATAGGTAATTGTACCTGACTACACAAGCTGTCCTGAAGCTCCCTTGGAAAGCTCCAGTAAGCTTCTAGTGTTAGCAGCCATCAAGGATTTCACAGGTCAGGCATCGGATCGATACAGCTAAAAGCAGCAGGGACTGTAATGTCGACAGCAGGTTTCAGAAAGCGCTGCAAGTGCCAGTTTGTTCCTCTTCATGCAGAAGCTCAAGACAGCTTAATTAACCCTTGGAAAATACAATTTATCCAGAGGCTTGGCAGGTCCCTACCAGGCCTTATTGGTGAACTGATAGGAGAGATACTGTAGCTGGCAGTGCTGAATTCCCATTTCCCCCTTTAATGCTGTTTCAGTTAGGATGCAAAGAAAACATGATTTTCAGTGGATGTGTTCAGTCCTGAAGAGCATGTGATGAGGCAGCTTTAGAGGGGGTTTTTTTAGAACTCACATGCGACTTTATCAGGAGCAAGGCCAAGCCTGGGCATTGATCATCTGAGTCCTGGGGTAAGGAACTAGTGTGTGTGTGTGTGTGTGTGTGTGTGTGTGTGTGTGTGTGTGTGTGTGTGTGTGTGTGTCTGTGACTTAGGTGTGTGAGAATTAGATGTGTGTGTTGGAGTTAGGGTATATGTGTATACACATAGTGTGGGTGGTGGAGGAGAGAAAAGCATAGACTTTTTTACTTTTTCACTGATATGAACTGTTTCTGTGGCCTCATGTAAAGATATTCCCTTGTTAGTTGTCTATTTTTCATTTCTGTAGTATCACAGGACCAAGAAAAGCACAGATATGAAAATTCCTTGTATCTGCCAACTACTTCATTTGGAAAGACAAAATACCTGCTGGGGTAACAATCAGAAAGAAGTTAATTTGTCATATGTCATTTTCAAACCCTCACCTTACCCCCCATGCCATGGGTCTTTTCTTCTAAGGCAGTTCTTCCATGCTAAGGCAAGCTGCCGAAGAGACATAAATGAAGCTAGCCTGATAGAGAAAATATTTAAAGTTAGTGAAGCTTGAGGAATTGTGGCTACATGAATGGTCTGGTGCATTCACTTTAATTGATTGTATCTACTTGTCGTTGCATTCACATTCACATTAGCCATATTTTTAATTTGTATCATTTCAATTAATTCATATAAAAGTATTTTCCTAGGTTCATATCTATGGTCATTAGTGAGAGTTCATGGCGTTCAGGTTCCAGAACAGTGATCTCTTGCAGGGATTCACAGTGGATAGATACTGTCTCCTTTCTGCTGGCTCATTTCCATTTATGATCAGAAGCAAAATAGATTGAAGTGGAAGAAATAAAATTAAATACACATTAAATGTGCATCAGATGGTGGTGCATTTTAGACCAGGATCCATCCATGCTCTCTTTAAAATAATTTTTAACAAATGTAATACACACAGAATAAAAACAATTGTATCAGACGAGACATCAGGGTTTTGTCCTCCTCACTTGTCACTTCTTTCTTCCCAGAGTGCAGCTTGTAACCATTTCTGTTACTGGCACCTTCACTGGGCATTAAGCATGCATTTATTCAACAAATGCAGACTGAGCAATCACTATGAGCCAATTACCCTTTTAGAGCCATGTGATAAGGCAACTAGAAAAATAAAAATAAACAGGACTACCTCAAAGAGTTTATTTACTAATGTGAGCAGACACAAGACAACCAAACAAAAACACATATATCTCAGGAAGTGACTATAAAGAAACATTGAGCAGGGTAAGAATATAGAGAGTTGAGATTCTCTCACTACCATTCCTCCTAGCATAGCCAGGGAAGGGTTCTCTAAAAAGGTGCTGTCTGAGGAAAATTGGAAAGAAAAGAGTAGTGTTACATGTAAATATCTGGAGGAAGAGCAAAGGCAGCATGTGCAAAGGCCGTGAAATCAGAGCACACTTGTCCTGACCATAGATGGGCAAGGAAGGCTTTGTGGTGGAAGCAAATTATGTAAGGGAGAATAAGGCAGGACATTAAGTCATAGTCAGAGGCCAGATCATGTAAGGCCTGTAGGTCTTTCCAAGGGTCACATAGTAAGTACAGAGTTGGGGTTTGAACACGAGAAAAACTGCACATTCCTAATGGCTATGCTGTACTGATTCCCTCAAACTGGAGTTTTGTTTTGCACATGATTTGTGGTCATCTAGGGTCTCTCTTGTCTGCATACCTCCCTTACTCTGATTAATCAAGAGTTGACTATAACTCCAAATTAGCAGAATTATTAACTGATCAGCAAGGATGGCCTTATTTCTACCATAAAATAGATTTGTGTTTTCAGGTGTAAAGTAGAGAACAGTGACAGAGGCTTAATCAGGAATTATATCTAGGTCTTCCAATAGGACTTCCAAAAGACTGGATACATACCCATTCCTTGACTAATGGCACTAAAAAGGACCTCAGAGATTAACTAGTCAACACTCTTCATTCTATTGAAAAAGAAAAGGAAGGCCTAGAGTTGTTATTATTCTCCTTTTCAAATTCAGAAAAGTAAACTACCAGAGATCTGGTCACTGATCTAGTAATTGTGATCTTCAGCCTCAGTGTCCAGCACAGCCCCTTTACTCCTTCTTTTCCCTTTCTCACCAACTCTGCCCAGCCTCTCCTCCAACCTCCGTTTCTGATATCATCTCAGTTATGTTATAAGTTTTTTAAATTTCTTATAGCAGGAGATAAGAAAAAGATAAATGAAATCCCTAAACCTCATTTCCATTTTACTGTCATTCTTCTGAAAAATATCTCACTGGAGCAGAGCTAACAAACAAAAGGATAATTTACTCATGTGAATTTTACTTTATTTCTAAGCCCTTGTGCTGTGAAGTACAACAAAATGATTGAAAAGCAAATGGGAGGGAAGGTGAGGCAATATGGGACTGGGGGCATAGCACAAACTTAATGGTCAGGTGACCTGTTTGCCGGGTAATTTTGAGCAAGTTACTTACCTATGCTAAGCCCTAGATTTCTCATCATCCCAAAGACTGTCAGCATTAGAGGTTTAAGATTCATGTCATCAAAGGACCAGCACCTAGCTGTCACAATTTGTCCCCAAAAGCCACATGCCATTCCTCTACTGCTGAGATTTCTGTTCATTTCATACAGCCACCATTCAAATTGTGGCATGCACTCCTAATTAGCACTTTATTAAAGCTCAGCTCATGTGTCTGTAGTCCGTTTTTCAAGATGACTTAAAAGAAATCAGAATTTGTGTGCTATTCATTCCCTTTCAAAAGCATATTTTTCAAGATGTATTTAGGCAACAGTGCTTTTCTAAAGCATAATTGTATCCTAATGTAAAAACTGCAAATATATTTCTTTTTCCATGTTTGGCAAATCCTTAAATGACCTCACATTTTAGCATCATTATATAATACACAAAGGAAGATGTATCTTATGTGAACTTATACACATAAATAGGACTTTAAAAAATTCTTGACACATTACCGTATGCTGCATGCTTTTTATGGATTATGAAAGAACAGAAGACTAATATACTAACTGAAGTTTGAGAATTTCTCACCATTATCTGAATTTCTATGGCATCTACTCCATTTCATCACACATTCAAATGTCAGTCCTGTTAACAGCATCCTCAAAGTATTTATGTTGACTGCATTTGAACAAGATTTTTTTATATACTCTTTTTACAACCAATCAATGTTAATATGTCTGAGTCACAAAGATGAGAGAATGTCAGATTTATTGACAGATGTTGCATATTCACATTAGTTATTGCAATGTTTTTATGATCAAACTGGAAATAACAGAATTAGCAAATACATCTGTTTGTTTAATGACATTCCCAATATAACTTTTGTGCTCTAAGAACTATTTAAACTATTATGATACCATTGAAAATAACTACCCCTATCTTCCTTCAGTTTTTATCTGGCTTTATTTTTCTTCATAAGTTTATTATTATCTGAAGTTATGCTATAAATATATATCCTTACTCCTTACTTGTTACCTGTCACTAGAATGTGAGTTCCATGAATGTGAAAACCTTGACTGTCTAATCACTGTATCTCTAGCACCTACAAAAGTGTCAAGCACAAAGAAGGTGCAAAGTACATGTTTGTTGAATACATCAATGAACTTTGGACCATTTATATGTGTTTGTCAATATACATACATAACATTAAGTTGACACATTATATATATACATAGTTATATGGTATATTTAACATTAAAATATATCTGAAGCTGATAATTATACCAATATAATAAACACACAAAGATGAGATTGGATATTTACAGAGTCATTTTAAAGAGATTGAAGTTTTCCACAGCTGAGAGTGAGACCTGGAGGTATTCATTTGCCAAGTGTTATTCCAAAAATATTTTAATGGGGAAATAGCTAAATCTGTTATAATAACACATCCAAGAAAAATGGTGTACTAAGAGAATGGGGACAGTAGTGCAGCATGGAGAATATAGTCAGTGATTCTGTAACATCTTTCTGTGTTGATAGATAGTAACTGCACTAGAGGGGGTGAGGATTTAATAATATGAATAACTGTTGAACCACCATGTTGTATACTTGAAACCAATATAAGACTGTATATCACTGATACTTCAATTAAAAAAATGTAAGAAAAAAAAAAGAACAGTATGAGAAGGCAGTAGAAGTATAGAAAAATAGGAACCAGAAATTTCAAAGTGGCTCATGGGCCAAACAGCAATGCAGAGGAACCAGAGCAACTGGGCATCGGAGAAGTAAGACAGGGTATTTCCTTAAACCTTTCTCATTCTCACCCACCTGTGCTCTGATTACAGCCTCACAGACCACTCTTTTTAACTCATATAAGCATTACCCCTTCCAGAAAGGGTACCTCTGATAATGAATTAATGAACCATGTCTCTGCTTTAGACATGGCCTTTATTAGTGTAAGTTTACACATGAGAAACTACCCCACTCTCAGCATATGACAACATCTATTTCACGAGAGTCTAAGGCTGAGGTCCAAACTCTAGACAGAGGTGATCCAAGAATTTCATATTCCATGTATTTCAAGAATCTAGAAAATGCACTTCAAGAAGTCATAAGGAAACCAAGAGAAAGGAAATAATAAATATCAAATTTAAAAAATGAAATGTAAAACGGAAACTGAGGAAATTATAAAAACAAGCCTTGAGCTGATTTCTTCTGTTAGGGTCAACTGGGCCTCAGCTTGAGTAGAATTGCAGACACAGTTGGAATCCTTTAATATTCTTCAATTCAATTCCCCCACCCCAGAGTCAACTCCTATACTGATGTTGTTGGGTTTTCTTTCCAAATATGTTTTAATTCTCTCCTTATTCTGCATCCTGAGTACTCTGACTTTATTTGCTAGGCCCAGTATTCATCCTATAGCTTCAAATACGTATTCTGTCCATATGCTAGGGTTTTGATTTCAGTTTACCCCTTACCTATTTTTTTCATATAATCTTATAGTCTACCCTCTACAACCAAGGTCCAGAATCTTAGGATATGTAAAATATATATAAACATTTATATACACATATACAAAGTTATATGTATTCATGGATATTTATATGTACTTATACGTGTGTATATAGATGCATATATAAACAGTAATACCCAAAATATGTTAATTATATGAGATATTGTGTATTTCTCTAAAATCAGAATTTCTTGAAATGAATTTTCTACTAAAACATAATGTAAAACAAAATAAACAATGAAAACATACACAGACATTAAAGAATTATCTATTAAAAAGGACCCTGGCTTCACAAAAGTAAACTTGAAATAGATTAAAGACTGGAATGTAAGTCATGAAACCATAAAACTCTTAGAAGACAACATAGGCAAACATCTCTTGAATATAAGCATCAGCAACTTCTTCCTGAACCCATCTCCTCGAGCAAGGGAAACAAAGGCAAAAATGAACTCATGGGACTACATCAAACTAAAGTTTTTGTATGGTAAAGAACATCTTCAACAAAACGAAAAGGCATCCTACAGTATGGGAGAATATATTTGTAAATGACATATCTGACAAGGGGTTAACATCCCAAATATATAAAGAACTTACACACCTCAACACCCAAAAAGCAAATAACCTGATTAACAAATGGGCAGAGGATACGAAGAGACAGTTCTCTAAAGAAGAAATTCAGATGGCCGACAGACACATGAAAAGATGCTCCACATCACTAATCATCAGGGAAATGCAAATTAAAACCACAATGAGATATCACCTCATACCAGTAAGGATGGCCAGCATTGAAAAGACTAAGACAACAAATGCTGGTGGGGATGAGGAGAAAGGGGAACCCTCCTACACTACTGGTGGGAATGTAAGCTAGTTCAACTGCTGTGGAAAGCAACATGGAGGTTCCTCAAAAAACTAAAAATAGAAATACCATTTGACCCCAGAATCCCACTCCTTGGAATATACCCAAAGAATACAAGTTCTCAGATTCAAAAGGACATATGCACCCCTAGGTTCATAGCAGTACTTTTTACAATAGCCAAGGTATGGAGGCAACCTAAGTGTACATCTGTAGATGAATGGGTAAAGAAGATGTGGTACATATATACAATGGAATACTGTTCAGCCATAAGAAAGAAACAAATCCTACCATTTGCCACAACATGGATGGAGCTGGAGGTCATTATGCTCAGTGAAATAAGCCAGGCAGAGAAAGACAAATGCCAAATGATTTCCCTCATTTGTGGAGTATAACAATGAGGCAAAACTGAAGGAACAAAATGGCAGCAGACTCAGAGACTCCAAGAATGGACTAGTGGTTTCCAAAGGGGAGGGGTGTGAGAGGGTGGGTGGGGAGGGAGGGAGAAGGGGACTGAGGGGTATTATGTTTAGTACACATGGTGTGGGGGATCACAGGGAGAACAGTGTAGCACAGAGAAGGGACATAGTGGATCTCTGGCAACTTGCTGCACTGATTGACAGTGACTGCATTGAGGTATGGGTGGGGACTTGATAATATGGGTAAATGTAGTAACCAAATTGTTTTTTCATGTGAAACCTTCATAAGAGTGTATATCAATCATACCTTAATAAAAAATTAAAAAAAAAAAATAGGACCCTGGCTCAAATGATTTATGGTTACTGTTATACTCTAAAGAAACAGGTTCTTCTTTTAATATATATTTTTATTAGAGCATAGAGAAAACATGAAGCAGACAAATTTAATATTAAAAGCATTTAAGTTGACAAAAAGGAAAATTGAAGAAAATCTCACAAACATATATGTAAAAATACTTAAAATATTAGCAAGTATAATATAAAATCTTTATTGAGTTTTTAAATCACTAAATTTAACTTTAAATATTTTATAATACATGTCATTAAATTTTATTATGAAATAAAATAAATCTACTTAAACCCATTATTTAATTTTAACAAATATCAATTTATGATCAGGTTGTTTTTCTCTCCTATACTACCACAATTAGCATTACTTTAAAACCATTTCCAGACATTGCTTCTTTTCATAAGCCTCTTTTAATTAATAGAGGTTTTCTTCTTTTTTTGTTTGTTTTTCTTGGAATTTATTTGTTAAAGAGACGATAGAATTTTCCACATCTGTACTCTGCTGATTGTGTCCCTGTGTTTATCATTTACATGTCCTTATAGACCATGTATTTCCTATAGATTGGAGGTAAGGAATAAAGCCTTTGTGTTAGGGTTCCCAAGACCACCCTCTGGTTCTATGATTAATTAGATGAACTCATATGATTCAGCATATATAGTCATGCACATGGCTATGGTTTATTACAACAAAAGGATATAAAGAAAAGTCAGAAAAGGGAAGGTCCAGAAGAAACCAGGTACAAGCTTGCAAAAGCCCTCTCCCTGTGGATTCACACAGTACTCACTTAACAACAACTGACAACACATAAAGTATCATATACCAGGGAATCTCACTAGAAACTCAGTGTTCAAGATTTTGATTGGAGGCTAGTCATGTTGACACCATCTACCTGGCACATACATTTCAAGACTCCCAGAAAGAAAGGATGTTCAGTATAAACCAAATCGTTCAGTTTAGACACAGTGAAGCATTCCTATCAGGGAACTGTGGTAAGTCCTTGATATCCAAGTTTCCAGATGCCAGTCAAGGACCAACATTATAAGCAAGACTTTCTAAGGATAAAGAGATTTAGGCCTGCAGTGTTTAACTATTCTCTACACAGTACTGATATTATATATATATATTCAAAACTACTTTCTAAGCAGAGTCACCTTCCAAAAAGCTCTTAATTCTTGCTTCTGTTCATTTTTATGATAGCATCCATTTATAATCAGTGCTTAGATCCATTATTTCAGTCTATTCTATTCCTATCATTTATTTTCTCATTTATTAGCTTGAATACTTATATTAGAGGAATGGCTGTGTAGCAATCACAAAGATGACCAGTGAGATGTTTTCCTTTAATTATTATATATTCATGTATTTAACCATATTTCATATGTCCCAAATCATTACTGTTATTCTTATTATTGCTTAAACTGAATTGTCTTTGGCTAAGAAGAGCTTTTTCAAGTTGGCTCTTGAGTCCTGTGGTTTTTTATAGTTCCCTTGCTTTCAGGTTGGACACATTTTCCAAGTTTATCTTGTATTTTCCTTCCTCAAACCTGAATTCAACCATTTTTTTTCAACAAGCCTTGATTTGTTTACTGAGAATTGGTACTTAGAGACCACACTTTAGGCATTGTGGGTGCTCATTACAATTAGCTTAGTCATTGTTTCTAGGCTTTTTACTAGACAAATCTAAGAAATATGTTTGCTCTTTTGTTTTAAGATAAAATACATATGACATCATATTGACATTTCTAATTCAAATGTTGAACTTCAGAGTTTTTAACTTCCTTAATTTATATCTACATTTCTTCTCTTATATACCAAAACTTGTAGTTCCTAATGACATTAATGTACTTAATTGCTTTGTCCTACCACACACATGTAACAGTTACAGAATAACAACAAGAGTAGATTTCCAAAAACAGGCTTTTTCCTGTTATTTTGGTCTTTATAATACTAGGAAGTCCAGTTAATTTACTATATATGAAAGTGTCTTGCATTAATTATTTTCTGGGTAGTCACCAATTCAATACAAAGTTAGATTCATTCCTTTCTTTTTAATTTTGTTTTTTATTGTTTGCATTTTAAAATTTTTATTTTATTTTTTACATTTAGGTAAAATATGTCCATGATTACTAAGTTAAGTCTACAAAACAAGGCATATCATTTTTTTATCATTAATATCTCTATGTTTCTTTTTAGCACACCTAAAGATGATCTTACAGTTTTCTCCAACGTATTTTTCTTTTTCATTTAAAGACATATACTGGGAATTATTCCATATGTGTATATAAAAACATTCCTTATTTCTTTTTACAGCTACATATTTCCATTGTATGATGTACAATAGTTCATATTCAATCAGACACCAATTGATGAGCGTTTGGGTTCTTTCCAGTCTTTGCCACTATAAATAATGTTCTAGTAAATAGCCTTGGCATATGTCTTTTCATATTTTCCAGAGGATCTTTGGAATACATTCCTAAAAATTAGCTTTCTGGGTCAAGGGGTAAATGCTTATGTAGCTTTGACAGGTATTGCCAAATTTTCTTCCATAGGGGTTGTAGCACTTTGTATTACCATGAGCAATATATTAGAGTGCCTATTTCCTCACAGCCTTGCCAACAGTTGTCAGTTTGGGATTTTTGCCAACATGATAGGGGAGAAATAATAACTCAGTGTTATTTTAATTGGCCTTTCTCTTACTATGAATAAATTTGAACATTTTTTTCATATCTTCAAGGGCCAAGCAAATATAAGTGCAAAATAGATAAAAAGAATGATCTCCTATTACCAAGTAAATGTATTCCAAATAAACAAGTGTTGATTAATATAAGAAAATTAATCAATAAAATATATAATACAAATTAATATAATACATAATATAAGAGTATCAAACTTAAACATATTTATTCAAATTAGGCTGAAAAGCATTTACCCAAATCTCATTCAATATCCATTCCTTAAGAGTTTTTTCAGCTATTAAAATTTGAATTTCTATATATAATGAATTCTGCTCACATATTTACCTCTCTTAACTCCTCATCTTTCAACAAAATAAAAGGAAAATAAATGCAAAATAATAATTGACTCGCAGCACTGTAAAACTATGAACTGGGCCATCAGAGGAGTAGTAAATTTGGGGATTGTCTGGAAAACATGGTGCAGATATGATTGAAATTTTAAACAAGCATATTGATTCCAAGTGCTGAAATTTAAAGACAAAGAAAGGATAACTCCCTGAAAGGTTCTCATTTATTTGCAGATATACATACCCAAAAGTAACAGAGGAACCTTTATGTTCAGGGTAGCTGAGGCCAATAACTAGCAGAGAAAAAATTAAAGAATTTCACTGTGAAAATTTCTTTTCAAGGAAGAACCCATTTTAGTTCTAGGAGGGCTTATACGAGGAAGAAACGTTATGTGCTTGAAACCATAGGATGAGAAGGAGGCAGGCAAGCAAAGATTTCAAGAACAAGGTGTATAGATGGGAGATGAGGAGGTATCATGACTATCATGTGCAAAGGCTCTGAGAAAGAAGTGATGAAGTGTGTTTTATAGACTAAAAGAGTACTGAGTAAGGTAATAGCAACAAGTTTATACTCTATCCTAAGTGTGATAAAAAGCCATATAGGGATTTTATACTTACTTTAAACTATTTCTTCTGTGAGGAAAATAGAATCAGAGGAAGTACTGGTAGAGCTTTAACCATACAGAAATACTTTATAATACTTTTCTGTCAGAAATTATCAGATCAAGTAGATATACAAGATTTAATTAGAAAAGTGTGTTTTAATTGGTTAATATGTTGATGATTCTATAACCAACTAACAGAATACACATGCTTTTCAAATGTCCATGGGATATGTTTTACAAATTGTCTGCATACTAAGAGCTATAGCAAAATCCCATTAAATTGATGAAAGCAGATGGGCCATATTCTCTTATTACATTTAAAAGAACAAGGAATTACATACAAAATATAAATCTAATTTATTGGAAATAGAACAGAATTTCTTCTAAAAAATCAGCTAAAAGTGCAGACTCTCTAAAATTCAATGAAAATTTTGATCATATCAAAATCAGTAGGATAAAGAAAATACTTTAAAGAAAATTCATAGCTGTATATTCTTTGTTATTAAATAAGAAACATTGAAATCTATATTGAAATAGCCACCAATGAAACTAGAAAACAACAACCAAATTAATTTAAAAGTAGGTAGTTAAAGGAGTTAATAAAGATAAAGGCAGAAAATAATGACTTGCAGTCCACATTGAAGATAAAACAAGTCAGCCCTTTCCTGACCAATAATGACATCAAAATATATAAAGCAAAAGTTAGTATACACACACAAAGAAGCTAAAAAAAGTATACTTATAGCAAAAGAATTGAACATCTATCACATTTGAGAGATCAGAGAGACTAAGAAACTGATAAAGATAATTTGAATAATAGAATTTGGAAGATTTAATTGAGTTATATAAAATGTCATAAATTATAGAGAATAGATGTTATTTATATATTATGTTCAACAAATTATTTGCAAAAGTACGGTATATTTTAGGCCTTAACAACCTCTGAAATTTTGAAAAGTCAAATTGTGAATGCAATATTCTCTAATCACAATAAGAAATTAATAACGAAGTCATGTTTTTTAAATCAAGTTATTCTAGATACAATCAGTAGCTGAGCTGAAACTTTGGCTCATATCCCAAAATTAATGATGCTACAAACACAAAAGTGCTAAGCAAAATCAGACTGACACTAAACTTCTTAGGAGCAACAAGTGCAGAAAGATAATGGAGTAGTGCCTTTTAGTGCAAAGAGCAAAAAAAAAAGTTAAGTTAGATTTTTACATACTCTGTATATTAGTTTTCTATTGTTGCCATAACAAATTGCTAGAAACTTTGGGGCTGTGGCTTAAACCAATATAAGTTTATTCTTATGGCTTTTGGCTCATGAGACTCTTCCTCCACCTTTGAAGCCAGCAATACAGCACCTATAGCCTTCTCATACTCATTTCTTCTTTTGGCCACCTCCAGGAAAGTTTTTCAACTTGTAAAGACCCACTTAACTAGACTGGATCCACCTGGATAATCCAGGATAATTTTCCCATCTCAGAATCTTTAGCCTTAACCACATTTGCAAAGTCCTTTTCTCCACATAAGGTAATATATTCATGTTTCAGGATTGGGACATAGACATCTTTGGGAAGCCATTATTCTGACTATCAGACACCTTACCAAACTATCATATAAGTATAAATAAATTGGGTAGGGGAGAAGCCTAGAAGAAAATCGCTAGCAATGTAAGTTTCTATATTGACTGTATTTGTTCCCCTTCAGCACTTTGTTTTGGCATTTATTACCGGTGCTAAAAAGTTTATTACCAATAAGAGACAAGTAGAACCTGGAAAGGAGAGTACATGCAATGCTATACAAAAACTTGCTGGTCAATCAAGACAACCTTGACTGAAATAATGATAATAATTTCAATATTATTTTCATCAGTGAAAATCTGGAAGGTTAAAATAGTGGTACTGTAACGATCATGTTAAAAAAAGAAAAAGTGAAATTTGTAGAAAACGTTAGTGTTCTAATGTTCTGATTTTCTGGAATATGTTCAGTCTTATCTTCCTGTGTTAGACAATAGTTGAAGTAGCAATCATTACCTCTGTACATTTTTGAACCTAACTTGGTACAAAATCAGCCAATCAAAGATGAAGTCGTCAATTTTGATATAACAACACTGATGGAGTTGAAATATTTAGGAGATAGGGAGATGGGGGATGTTAAAAGACAAACGAGGCGTACTAAAAATTTTAAGAGTTTATTTGAGCAGAAATCTAGTCAAATGGGGCAGCACCAAATCAGAAATGGTTAGCACTCAACAGACAGGAGTCAGGGGAAAGACATATAGAAGAGGTGCAGAAGAAAGAAAGATGTATTATTTATTTGACTAAGGCTTAATGATTAGTGGGTTATTTGTGGTTGATTGTCCTTAGTGTTTAGATATCATAATCTTTAGACATTAGGCTTAGATTTTGATTTGCTTACATAGGCCTCCACTGTATTAGTTTCATTTTAATCTAATGGCCTCCTTGTTTAATTAATTTAACAGGGAACACAGGAAAGATCACTGGTGGTGTTGCCATGGCATTCCCGCTTGGATGACACTCTAAGATAGGGGCTAGCAAACTTTTTCTTTAGAAGGCCAGATATTAAATATTATCCATACCGTCCTTGTCACAACTACTCATTCTGCTGTTGTAGCCCTAAAGCAGCCATAGACAAGGTGTCAGTATATTGTCTAAATATATTTTTTGAGCCTAATATTTAAAGTGCAAATGAGCATAATTGTTTCATATGAATAAAGAGTAGAGAGAACTCTCTAGATAACTTAAATAAGTAAGTAAAAACAAGAACAACTGGATATCACTACCTAAAAAGAGAAAAGAAATCTACAATACAACTCTACAAATCAGTGTAAATGCAAGCCAAAGCCAAAACTGAAACACTCCTAAATAACAGCACTAACAAAGTGTTTAAAGTGTATTAAGTGAAAAATACTCAATGACCAATAGGTCATTTCTAGAAGGTAAGAGTAGGAAATACATCAATATAGTTTATCTCTGGTAAGAGAAGGAAAACCATGTAATTGTCTTGTTAAATGCTAAAAAACTTTATATTTATAGTTAACTCTGCCAAGCAAGTTTAAAAGTTTGATAAAATAAAAACTTACTAAACTAGAAAAAGAAGGATCTTGTCTGACATAATAAAGACTATCTAAACCCAATATACCTCATGAGTGACACACTAGACTAAATCTCTTTAATGTCAGGCAAAAAAGAGATGGCTCAGAACAATGTTTAACACTGTCCTTGAAACTATAGTCAAGTCAATTTAATGAGGACAGTAATGAGACATACACTTTGAAAAAGAGATTTTCTTTTTTAATTAATATTACTATTTACCAAAAACCCCAAGAAGAACAACTAAAAGTATTAATATTATTAAAAAGAATCATTATAAAATAAGCATTTAAAATTCAATAGCTTTCCTACCAATCAAAAAAAGCAAGCTGGAAGATATAATTAAAAGATTCCATTTTAAAAGTAACAAAAAGACAAACATTTTTAAAAGATAAAAATATATGGGACATTTAGAAAGAAAACTAAAAAATTCTGTTAAAGATTTTTAAAAATTAAAGTAATCAAAGTCATTTAAAAGTCATTAAAAAGCCACCTTAAGACATTATGCATGGTTGCTCTCTTATGCTCTAATATTCTGGATATCTGAAGCATATTATAAAAAAAGAAATCTCTTGCTGGAGCCAGCTAGCTAGACAGGCAAAGACTGGGTGAAACTCTGTATCTCTGATAGAAGAAATCACTCAAAAATTATTCCACATCTATCCAATAAAATATAAAAAAATTAAACACACATTACTATGAAATGATAGTAATTTAATAATATAGACTGTGGAAAAATCAAGTAATATCTTCTTTATTACTTATGTAAGTAGGAAAACAATAGATTTCCATTAGAAAATGTCTGAGTGGATAAAGGAAAAGTTAGTCAGCAAGTGGTATTAGAACAATTGCTTGACTATTTTTAAAAAGTCAGTTTCAAAATTTCATATCTCATAAGATATATTCAATTAAGTATAAAATTTAGGAAGTGAAACTAATATATCATATTTGAAAATATGTAAATGCTTATTAGAAAGGAAAGGATTTTGTAACTTGAAGATGAGAGAAAATGATCACAGACAAAAAAATGAACAAATTGACTATGTAAAATATTTAATCTATAGCATGAAATGTAACCAAAATAAAAACTGGAGAAACCATGAAGTAAACATAACAAAGAGTTAATAGCTTTGTTATATAAATAAATTATTCAATTGTTAATTAAACACTAAGGCCTACTTAGTCCTTTATTAAAAGCAACAAGTAGAAAATTCAGATTGTCAACTAATAAATATATGAAAATGATCAACTCTACCAATTAAATGAAAATTTAAATTGTAAAGATGTAGTTTTATTTGAGAAAATATCAAATATTTTCTCAAATACTAATGTACTATGTCAGCAATTGTATAGTGTAATTGATAATATCACTTAAGATAGCCACATAAATTAGGATTTTTCAGTTAGAAAGCTATTTAGGTTTACGAATAGTTTTAAGAACTCATTGATTCTTAAATTCAAAACATTGAGCCAATACATTTACTTTTGAGATATAACAAAAGCAATACTCCTAAATGCAGAAAACACACAAAGAACATATATGTTTATTTCAAAGTTACTCCTAAGACACTAGAAGCAACCCAAATGTCAACTAAAATCACAATACCAGACAAATTGGCAGGACTCGAAATGGAGGCCTGATTTAAGAACAAAAACAAAAACATATAGATCAAAACACAGTGCTGACTCATATGTAAATTCCAGTTTAATAAAGAACTGTGTATTGACAATGATTATGTTGAAGTGATAGCAAATAGACATAACAAAGCGGGGGAACTTTAATTACTCTTGGATTCCTCCATCTAACTCCTGGAAGAATTGATAGAAATAGAAATTTAATTTGGTACATGGTGGACTCCCAAATGGTCATATTTAAGAGTTAAATTTTGATTTGTATTAAAATTTGAATTCCTGCAATTCAATTATGCTATCCAGAAGTTTCAAGGTTAATGGAATTTTTATTAAGATATCCATACATTGCAACCAGAATTTCTTCCTTTACAATATACTTCAAATATTAAGAGCAGGAGAGAAATATTATAAACATGAATAAACTCAACACTTAATATTAATAAATATACTCTGGTGCATTTCTGAAGACATTTTTTAAAAGAAAATATTACAGACACAGACACAGTTGGAATCCTTTAATATTCTTGAATTCCATTTCCCCATCCCAGAGTCAACTACTATACTGATGTTGTTGGGTTTTCTTTCCAAATGTGTTTTAATTCTTTCCTACATATCAGTACATCTTAGAGCTTCCAAAATATTTTTAGATTTGCCTAATCAAATTTCACATAATATATTTTTAGATGTTTTATTTAAATTATATTGAATGTACTGCTTATTTGGAGAATTAGTATTTTTTCCATTTTTAATCTTTTTACTCATGAATATGGTCTCTTTATTCACTTGTCTCTTTTTATATACTTTAAAATAATTTAGTATTCTTTTATAGTTCTTACTATAATAATCATAGATATTTTTATAACATTGATGCTAGTAACTCTTCTGCTTTTCTCTTATTATGAAACTGCTTTTTCTTAACATTTTTTAGTTGACTTTCTACTTACTAGTTCATGGTATAATTTTATTGCTTTCATATTGATCTTGTAAACAGTTGCCTGGTTGATCTTTCTTATTAGTTTAGCTGTTATGTCCATAGATTCTTAGATTTTGTGTTTTACTAGAAATTACACCAGCTATTTCTTGTTCTTCTTTCTCATTGTCCAAAACCTCCAGTAAAACAATGAATAGAAGTGGTAAAATGGGCAGATTAGTAAGAACTTAAGTTCAACAGCTATAACAGGGATTTTTTTAAATCTGTGGTTTAAATAAAGTAGAATACCTACCAGAACTGTTAATAATGACTACATGGTGTCAGAGATCAAGGTGGTTGTACCTGGTTACTCTGACATTTTTTAGGATGTTCTTTCATCCAAATATTCCAGGATGATTCATAGCTACTTGTCCAACTCAGGCAGGAAAGCCTGAGTCGAAAATGAAATGTGTTCCCTACCTTTAAAGATACTTCTTAAAAGTTACAGACATCACTTACAAAACACTTCCCAAATGGACATAGTTATATCCACTTGCCAGGGAAGCTGAGCCATATTGATAGTGCGCTCACTTTAAAAATCAGTGGTTGTATTACTGTAGAGGGAAATAACAGATATTGGAGGCATCCTTGTCTTCATATGGGTTTCTAAGAGAGGGCTTCTAAAACTTATCCTCTTAGTCATGTTTGAAGAAGTTACCTCCTGTAACTAGTTATTTTAGCCTGTTTATCATGAATAAATGCTTCTGCTCCACCTATTGAGGTGATGGCATTTTTTGCAACTTGCTGATGTGGGATATTTCAGTAATAAGTATAATGTTAAATATTTCTTGCACTCCTGTAATAGCCATACTTGGCCAAAATAAATTATCTAAATATATTCCTTGATTTGCTTTGTAAGCATTTTTGTTTCCATTTTAGCTTCTATTTTTTTAAGTGTGATTAATCTTAATTTTAATTTTTTGTATTGTCCTGACCTGGTTTCAGTGTCAGACTTATACTAATATAAAACTTAGGTTGAGTAGCTCTCTCTCTTTTTCATTCTCTGAAACTCTATGAGTTACGCATTACTGATTCTTAATAATTTAGTAAAAGTTACAGAACAATTTTAGCTTGGCTCTCTGTTGGCTTACATAGTAGGAGGGAAGAACGTTTTTACCAATTCAGTTTCTCGTTTTCTGTTATGTCTTAGGAATATTAGAATTTATATTTGTTCTAAATCATTCTTCATTTATCTTAGGTTTTAAAATATATTCCTTGATTTGCTTTGGTAAGCATTTTGTTTACATTTTAGCTTCTATTTTCTTAAGTGTGATTAATCTTGATTTTATTTTTTGTATTGCCCTGATTTGGTTTCAGTGTCAGGCTTATATAATACTAGTTTAAAGTTGTTCTACTATTTTCTTATGTTTTTTCCAGTTCTACAAAAACTGTTTTTAGGCTGCTTTCTCATTCTATGCAATTTATTTGTACCTTCTGTCATTTTTAAAATCAATTTTGTCAACATTTTTCTATTCTCCATTTCAAAGACCTATGTTTTGCCTTTATTGATAATTTATGCTATGTCTTTGTTTTTTATGTAATTAATTCCTGGCTGTTTTTATTATTTCCATTTTTTACTCCTTATTTGTGGAAAAGGCAAATTTAATTATAGTCTAGCTTCTTGAAATAAACACTTCAATCTTTCATCTTCCTTATTTTATAAAATATCTATTTAACATGATAAATTACCCTTCAGGCATGTCATATAAGTTTTAATATGGGGTGTGCTTTTATTATTGTTTGTTTCTAAATATTTTATAAGGTAAATTATAATATAATGTTTAACCTATGAATTATTTAGAAGTGTAATTTTTTTGCTTTCAGTCATATGCTTTAGACATATCTTTATATTTCTAATTATATTGCATTAAGATCAGGCCATGAGATTCATATGATATCATGTCTTTGGATGTTACTGAGACTTTTATAAGTCAAAATAGTTCCAATTTTTATACTTTTTATATGCATTTGAATAAAATGTATATTCTTTCAGGGGCAGTATTTACATATATCAGGTTGAATTTTTAATAATATTTAAAAATTCTCCTATACTCAATTTATTTTTTAGATTTGTTGTCTAACCATTTCTTAGTAATGTTAAAAGTTTCCACAATAACAGTGGAGAAACCTAGCAGATGCTACCTTAACCAACTTTTCAAAGTTAAAATCACTTGGGATGAAATACATCACATCATTTATCTCCTGATATGATGTACTGAGAAGAACACATGACTTCTGTGGTATTCTTGCCAAAAATCTATAACTTGAATCTAATCATGAAAAAACATCAGGTACAATCAAACATAGTGGTATTTTACGTATAATTGATCAGCATTCTTCAAAAGTGTCAAGGTTGTGAAAGAGAAGAAAGACTGAAAACTATCCCAGATTAGAGGAGACTAAGACAGAAAGACAATGCACTGTGGGAATTCTCACTGTACCAGAAAATGGACATTAGTGCAATATTGACAAAACTTGAATAAGATCTGTACATTAGTTATAGTATTGTACTAATGTTAATTACCAGTTTGATCATTGTGTGATATAGCTAAAGTGTTAACATTTGAAGAAGATGGATAAAGAGTACATGGGAACTATATGAAATATTTTTCCAACTATTTTGTAAATCTAAAATTTTTTCAATATAAAAAGTTTACAGTTTTTCAGTATAATTATGAACTTTTACATTTTACTTATAATTATACATGCCTTTGCATTATATATCTTCAGATATTATTATTTACAAAATAAGGATATTGACCTGTAGCTTTCAGATGCATAATCACTGCATATGTCTTTTCATTTCTGTTTTATCCTGGTCTATCTAGTCAGGATCCCACCAGAAAAGAAAAGCCACACTTCACAGTTGGTAGTGTTGAAATGTTGGAAGATTGAAAGAATTTGAGTGAGTCAGAGATAACTGTGAGAAGTAGTTACTATCCCTAGAATTCACAGTGCAAATGGGAAGGAATGGAATTTCTGGAACCTATTATATCAGAGAAGTTGCCCCATGGAAATAGTGCTGAGAATGCTTATACACAAGGCGTGACAAAAGTGATTCTGGGAGGGTGGGAAGAAGCTGGAAGCTGAAGCTGACTGACACTGATGGAGCAACTGACAGAAAAATGAATAGAAGTCCCTCATCTCTTGCATTCTCTCTCTAGTGCCACCTATTGGCATAATTTAATGAAAACAAGCCTGAAAAGCATCTGGGAAGTGTAGTTTGCAGAATCCCAGTACCAGCACCACAGAGTAAAGTACACAAGCAGATTTGGAGTTAAGAAACAATAGGCAAATAACTGACACACCATTAATGCTTTCTTTCAAATCTGGTTTTCACAATATTAAAATTCTAACACCAGATTTCTTTTAATGCTTGCCAGATTTGCCTTTATTTTTAAATTTTTTTTAATTTTATACTATCAAATTTATATTTTACACCATTTCTCTTTTAGTAGGGAAGTTGATATCATAGCATATATTGTTATAGCTGATATATTGCCAATAATATGTTAACCTTGTTTTTTGTCTTTTTATTTACCATATCTTTTATTAAGCCTAACTTTATTTTTTCTTTCCACATCCTATTCATTAGATTTACCAAATTCTATTTATTCCCTTAATTTTCCTCCACTGGTCTGGAAAGTTTTCCTTCAATTTCTATTATTTTAGTCGCACCTTCCCCTCTTCTAAACTAATATGCTTATTCTAAGCCTACTCTACCTAGGTAGTCTAAAGCTTCATCCTCCTCTTAATCATAAAAGAAATTTAGAATATTTTAGCTCCATACACTTTCTACCATTGTTCATGTGATTGCTATTTTCTCTTTAAAAAAAATTCTTTCCTCAAATCAATCCTTCATTTTCACAAATTAATGTAGTCATAAATTTCTTAGCTTATTATTTCCTCATTCATTCCATACTTTTGTTCAGGATTCAGTTTCCTTCTTGTAATTGTTCTTTCTACAGGAGCACGTGTGTATTATATTATATGTATTAATAAAATGTTATAATGTCTTTAATTCAAACATAATCCTGGATGACAATTATCAGAGTTAACAAATTATAAGATGAAAGTTTTTATTCTTACTTTGATGTGCTGACATTTCACATCAATGTGTCTAGGTATATATTTTGTTTTTATTTTTCTAGCTCAGGGCTCATTTGGCTTCAAAATAAAATATTCATCATTTTAAACTTTTTAAAAAAGTATTGAATTTCAACTATCTGAATATTGTCTTTTCTGCATTCTATTTATTTTCACTTTCTGGAATTCTTACAAGACATATATGCAATCTTATCATCTGTCCTCCAAGTTTCAGCTTCTATTCTAGTTCGTATTTCCCATATTTGGTTTATATTTGTTATGTTCTCAGTGATTTTTCTCATATCTTCTAATTCACTAAATTTCTTTTCACCTCTGTTTAATTTGCTATTTAACCTTTTAATTTCAGTTACCGTGTTTTTATTTTCCAGAGTTTCTATTTGGCTGATTCAGATTACCCATTTTGAATAAAGGGACACCACCACAAACACTAAAAGATGATAATGAAAAATTACAAATAACTTTTGCCATAAATTTCACAACATAGATCAAATGGACATATTATTTAAAAGATACAGATTGCCAAAGCTAACTCAGAAGAAATGGACAAGCTAAAAACTACTATATTTATTATAGATATTAAATGTGTAATTACACATCTTCTAACCAAAAACACTTCAGGCTTAGATTGCTTCCCTGGCAAACTCTACCAAACAATTAAGGATAAGCAATATTAATTCTATACAAACTCTTCCATAATATGGAAGAGGAAGAACATTTAGTAATTTATTTAATGAGGCCAGAAAATGTCAAACCAATGTTTTTTGTTATCACAGACACAGATATCCTGAACAAAATACTAGCAAATTAAATCTAGCAAGGTACAGGAAAGACAATATATCATGACCAAATGAGACTGATGCTAGAAGTCTAAGCTGGTTGAACATTTGTAAATCAATCAAAGTAATTTACCATATGAAGAGACTACAAATGAAAAAAAGATACTAACACCTTAGTATCTTAATAGATTCAGATTCAGAAAAAGAAATTGTTAAAATTCAACATAAAATAAAAAAACAAAAGCTCTCACCAAATTTGGGTAAAGGAACTGCACTTATTTCTGTAATCTGATAAAGGGTATCTACAAAAAAATCTACAGCTAACATCATGTACACTAGTGAAATAGTGAATGATTTCCCACTAAAGTCAGAAATAAAGCAAGGATGTTGTACTTTCACCCTTCCTGTTCAAAATCATCCTGAAGGTCCTAGCTGACATTACAAATTGCTGTTGAGGATGCAGAAAAACCAGAATCTCTTATGTGACTAGTGGGAATGCAAATTGTTAGTCTGTCTGGAAGATGTTTGGAAGTTTCTTATAAACGTAAAGATACTCTTGCCATATGACCCAGCAGCCCAACTCCTGTATTTATATAATGAAATTGCAATTTATGTTCACACCAAAACCTGTATGTAAATGTTTATAGCATCTTTATTCATAACTGCTAAACACTGAAGACAATTCATATGTCCCTCAACTGATGAATAAACAAAGTAATGTACCACATCCATTCAATGGAATAATATTAAGTAATAAAGATGAAAAAAATCCTGATATATGCAATAACCTGGATGAATCCAAGAAGCATCATGCTAAGTGAAAGAAACTACACTTCTAAGGCTATATATACTGTATAACTTTATCTATATGACATTCCAGAACAGGCAAAACTACTGGGAAAGAAAACAGATCAGTTATCATAGCCTGGTAGGAGGAAGGGTACTCCAGAAGGAGGTATGGGAAATATTTGAGAGCAATGGAACTGTTTTAGATCTTGAATGTAATGGTGATGGTCACACAATACACAACTGTATATATTTGCCAAAACTTGCAGAACTATATAGCAAAATAGGTGAATTTTACTTTATATAAATTATAGTCTAATTTTTTAAAAATTTAGATACTCATTAGCCTTTTTCAAACTTTATGGTTTCTTTTCTTTCTGTCATTTCTTTAAAGGTTTTACATACTTGTATTAAAATTTCTTCATGTTGATTATTTCTACTTGGTGAGATATTTTATCTTCAGCATGGTTCAGTGTCTTTCTTAGTGAGTTTTCCTATGGTTCTACCACCTAATATAGTCAATGCAAATTTGGACCTCACAGTTATTCAAAGCACAGATTGGGGTTGTGCATTCTCACTCTTGACTTGTCCCATCCAAGACACTTGAAAATGCCAGTTTCTTTTTGCTTCCATAGCTTTTTCCTATTCCCAATTTCTTGAACACAGGAGCTCTTTCTAGCTCAGTTTCAGTACTCCAATTTGCATGGATCCAATTCTCCTCACTTGTCTACATAGATATTAAAACCCAGGCATCCAGGTCCTGAAAGCCCCCCTGAGATGTTCAGTTTCCGTGACAGCTCACTATTCTGCCTGACTTTTTTTCCTGGAAGCTGAGGTTTTCATTTCTTGGATTCACATTCAGAAATACACTTAAACTATTTTACTTTTTTCTCACATGCTCTCTGCTTAGATACAGGAAGTGATTGGGTGTTATTTCACATCAGTTAAGTCTGCCATCTTGACTGACAGTCTCACAGCAGTATTTCCTAACATATAATTCTAACATCACTTTGATTTTGTTCACATACAAAAAGTGAGTTGGAACACTCAGTTAATTGTTTGGACATTTTGAAAAGGAAATGTTCACCTTGATTTTAGGTATTTCATATTTTAACTATCTATTAAATGACCTCAATTTCTACTGAAGACTTCATGTTTTTTTACTGTGACTGAATATTATTTTTAATACATTCATAATAATTAATAACCTACAATTTAAGAGATTCATGATCAAGTCAATAAGATGTCATTTAACCAACAATTAAGACTTCTTGCTAACCCAGCCTCAGAGTTCAAGAAAACCTGAAAGTTGAGATGTATAAAGTAGGTACATACTGGATGCATCCTTATTTTTTTCAGAGAATTCAAATTTGTAAACAAAATTATCCAATTTTAAACAGAAAGTAGTTTAAGGCAATGTTTATGTCGTTTCACTGTTTTGAAAAATATATATAATATTTCTGAAATGATTTATAAAGGTGCCCAAGGATAGATAAGTTAATAATGCTGTATAATAGATCACTATATTGAGAACATCTAACTGGAAAAGCTGGAAATGAGAAGTTTAAAGTTCAAGGAGGTCTGAAATCTAACAAGCTTAATCAAAGGAAAAGATGTGAAATGTTCACAAAAAAGAGTCTGCAAAGCCACACACACAGAAAGACTCTGCCAGTGTGGGGAAAGAATGGCAACTTTTTCCTATTAAGAAAAAATAAAAATAGGTCACATTGTTGACCTTGGCTATCCTCTGGCATAGTCATGTCACAGTCATAACACAGAGCATAGCATAAATGGCCAAGGGGCTCTCAACATGTGAGACAATTTTTGAGAATGGGGTAGGAAATCACTTCATACTAATTTTAACTTCCTCTTGTTTCTGCAGAGGCTCATCTCGACTTCTTGGTGAACTTTAACACTCTTAGACTCCTTGACACAGTTTAGGTTTCATACAGTTCGCCTTAGACTACAAAGGAGGTCACTGGACCAAAGATAGTGCAACAGATAAACATGACCTATCTTGTACCAAAAATAAGTATGTCATACTGAGGTGAAAGAAAAGAATTATACAGAGTAAATATGGTCCAGATGATAGGACCAGATCACAGTCAGGACTATATTAAGATTTATCTCTTGAAATGGCATAGCAACTTTTTATGCTCATTGTTAAAAACTTCATCAAAATCATCACTAAGTCTAATATTAAAGAAAATAGCAGTCCAATATCACAGTCTAGTGTTGCACAGCAGCTCACACAGCAACCAACCACTCAAAGACAAAACACTCATTAAATATAAACTTTTATCCAAATTCTGCTGAGCACTATTGTGAAGATAAGAGAACTATAAGAACATCTTACATTTCAATATTTTGTTACCAAAATATTTTGATTGCTGTTAGCATGTGAAACACAACAATACATTCTTTTCTTTTTCTCATTATTATAGACACACACGCACACACATACACATCACACCAGATTAAACAGAAGAGAAATAGGGAACATAAACTATATGTTAAGACTATGAAGAGGGAGGAGTTAAAAAGAGGAAATATATGAATTTTCTTATCCCTAGGGACAACGGGGAAAAAGTACACCCTTGAATAGCCCCAAATCCACTTCCTGAAACAGAATGTCATGGATCACTTCAAAAAAGACTTGGCTATCCTCTGGCATAGTCATGTCACAGTCATCTACCGCCTATTCTCTGACTCTAACATGAAGATATGGAGTCTGTATGTACCAATAAACCAGTGAACACCTTTCAACTGTAAAAGGCATATCTGAAACAATAAATTTAACTAGTAATCCACCCCTTCATCAGTGCCTCTGTTTATATGGCCATTTAAGCACTAAAATTTTTAATATTCACTATGGTTCTATGTCTTGATTGCAGTGGCAGTTCCATGAGTATATGCTTAGCCAAATGGAAAACAATACTTTTTTAAAAAGGTGAATTTTACTTTATGTAAATTACATCTCTGTAAAAATATTAAAATATGTACAATGTGGTAAGTGATGGGAGGTAGAGGCACTGTTTGGTAGAATTTGGACGTAGTTATCCAAGGAAAAGCATTGCAAATAAGTATTGAGACTGATGAATGCTAGCAGGCTAACAAAGTCTGTGGGTAGCAGAGTTGATTCATCTCATAGCATTTACCAAAGAAAGTCCAAAGAATGCTAAGAGACATATAAAAATAACATGTTTTTGAAAGTATGTTTAACAAATACTGATTTTAAAAAGAATGTGTAACAAGCTTTTCTGCCATGGGACTTCTCCAGGTGCTTCATAGTGCACTGTATTTCCCATAGTTATTTGTATTTCCATAGTAGCACATTGTATTTCCCAAAGTTATTTGACCATTGGACACTTTTCTCCTAATATATATGAAATTCTCAAGCAAAAAAAAATGGTAACCAATACTAATTTGACCCTCCAGAGTAGTTAGAGGCCCTGAAATTAAAATTAGGAGAAATTCCCACATTAAATGATGACCTGCTGTGCAAAATAGACTGGAATAAAGATCATAAATACTGACTTTCAAATCATGGACAGGACTGTGAAGGGGTATGTGGGGGTGACTTGGTGAAGGGGGGGAACCTAGTAAACATAATGTTCTTTCTGTAATTGTGGATTAATGATACCAAAATAAAAATAAATAAAAATAAAAAAAATCATGGACAGTTCTAAGTACAAATTTTCTCAGAGCTAAAATACACAGTTAAAAGTACTAAAGATACAGATGTCTGTAGACATATACCACCTGTCTAGATGTCCCTGAGTTCAAGGACAGATATATATATATATACACACACATACATATATATAAAACATATATATATAATGTATGTGTGTGTATATCTTACATAAAAATAGATACTTATATATCATATAAATATATAAAAAATACTGAAACATGAAGGAAAAGCACAATTCTCTAAAAACTTGGAATAAAAGCATATCACTGGAATTGCTTCCTACATAAAACATAAGAATACTGTGAAAAACATTTAGTTGGTGTACTAAAAAAGTATAAAACAATGAATTCTATGAAGCAGAAGCAGGGAGTCACATTTTGAGATGAAACTGGACAAGAAAGAGAAGGTGGCTACAAAATAACCAAATAAATAACTTTTTTAAAGTGACAACAGAATAAAAATTAACAATTGCATCAGGAAAAACCAAAACTACAATTAGAGAAAATGCAATTAGTAACATGAGAACAAACTCAAATGGGTCTCTAAGTGTTAGAAGAAATGATAACAAGAATTCAATCCAAACATTGGCATAACTTCCAAAACTCATCACAATCTGGTCCCTGTCTAACTCTTCTGATTCATTTTACCACCATCTCAACCCCTCCACTTAAGACATCCCACACTTCAGCCTTAAATAATTACTTACAACTCCCTGAATATAATGCCACTCTTTCATTACCCTAATTTAAGAGCATCAATGATGGAGTGAAAATACCAAGTTGAATTTCAGTTCTTCCAATTACCAACTTTAGGATCTTGAAAAAATTACCTTCTATTTGCCTCAGTTACTTCATCTGTAAAACAGGGATTGTGCCTCAGCTTTTAATGTTTTCCTTCTCTTCTAAATAGCCAACTCCTAGTCTTCCTTCAAATCTCAACTCAAGGTTTGCTGTAATTACCTGGTCTCCCAGTCTCCAGTAGGTATTTAAAAATCATCTGATTCTTTTAAACAAGGTCTATGTATTTATTATTTTATCTTTAGCATCTAGAAGAGTGATATTTTTAAAAGTCCCATAAACATCTACTAAAAGTTCAAATATATGAAAAAATAGATATATGAAAAATAACTGAATGATGATAAATTTCATTAAAAAACTAAAAGCAAGGTATTAGTTCAGCCTAAGATGGTAAAAATTACCAACTAAATAGTTTATGAAGTGTAGATATTGGGTACCCCCAAAACAGCATATTTCAATCAGAAGCTAATGGTTCCAGAGTTCTATTGCAGTAATTCCTTGGTTTGGGTAGAAATTGTATGAGAAATCCACTTGGTTCTGCTCCAACTCTTAAATTTTGAGAGCCTTTGGTTTTTATAGATGTAGTTGTGTAGAGAAAATGAAATTTGAAATGAGCATCAAAGAATGGGCTGAATTTGAATAGTAAGAAAGAGGAAGGGCATTCTAGATTAGGAAACATCACATACAATTAATATTTCAGCTGTCTTTCCATTAAAGGGAAATAAGTCAGTTGAGCTAAATACAAGAAATAATGAAAACCTCATAAGCTGCTAACTGCATTCACAACTGTTTCTTTATGATCACACTATATTTTGAGTGCCTGGAGAGGAATCACACTATGGTGGTAGGTAGTTAAATTCATGTTCTCTGCAGCCAGACTGCCTACACTCTGGTATCATTTGTGGTGCTTAGTAATACTGTTGGACAAAGTTTAAAACTCAGTACCTTAATATCCTCATCTATAAAATGGGCACAATATAAGTACTGACCTTATAAAGTAGTTGTGATGGTTAAATAATTTAATACATGCAAGTCATTTAGAACAATGACTGGCACATTCAAGTGCTCAATAAATATTATTTAAAGCCACAAGACATCCCATGGAGGTTAGATATACATCTTTCAACATTCAGCATAATTAACTCTGTCTTTCCTAACCCAGAATTTTAGTGACTCACAGGCTCCAACACTAACAACACAGTCTTATATACAGTAGCATGATGCTTAACATCATAATAGTCAAAGGAACACTAATTCCCTTGAGAACACCCCATTCATTCTCACTGATGGCATTCAAAAACCCTGAGTACAGTGGCATTAGAATTAGATTGGGCTAATCAATGGGTTGTTCTTGAAAGCAATAATCTCTAGAAAAAAATGAAAGAAAAGAAAGAAGGGAGGGAAGGCAGAAGAAAGGAAGAAAAAGCAAAAAGAAAGGAAAAAAGGAGTTGAAGCCATGTTCCTACTCAACCTGAAAAAATCTAGCAGAAACTGTTTAAGTGCTCTAAAAACGTCTCTTTAAAACACATTGCACACAAGCCGTTAGCTTTGTTTGTTGCCTGGACAAGATTCATTCAAAGAAGTAACTGAAATATTAATCTGATCTGTGATTTGGAAAACACTTCTCAACAAAAATATTCAAAAGCCTGGCTGCTTCTCAGCCCTCAGATGAATTAAGATTTAACTCTGCCATGAATTGAACCTCTCTCTAGGGATGCTTTTCTTTACAGGGCTGAGATCACAGAGTTCATCCTTCTGGCACTGTCAGCTCTTTGATTTTTGTCAGGGAGGCCTGCCACCAGAGCGCAATGCACGGCAACATGAGGGTACGTCTCCCATGTTTCCTAATGAAAAGCTAGCCTGGAGAGGGAGGTTAGGTTGAAGGGTAAATTTCAAAGAGGGGAAAGGTCAGTTCTTGGTCAAAGTATGAAGAGCTTATGGAAGAAAGAAAACTTCGAAAATAAAGCATTAACATAAATTACTGAGCACAGGCTTTCAAGTCCCATAGAAAGAGATAAAGCAATGCCACCACCACAAAGGCTCCCCTTTTAAAAGGATGTATCCATCTTTGTCCTCTTCTTATTACTTCAGAAAATTATCAGAAATGTCGATAGATGATTCTACTCGAGTTTCTTAGAGAAAACTTTACAGGCATTGAAATTTAAAGAGAGCCCACTTCTTTAAGTCAGAAAGGTGATAAGGTCATGGTAAGCTTTCTGGGAAAAACATACAATCTGTAACTTTCCCAGGAGAATGGCCTTTCCTAATTGAGGGGGAAATGTTTAAGTTGACATAACATTATAACATAAACTGCGTTCATTCAAAGAGAGACACATGAGTCAGTGTCAATAATCTGGTAAATTTAATAATCTATAGGGAAACTAGACAATTATTTTTCCAAAGTGAAGGTTTTGGTTGAGGGCAGGGGGTGGAGGGGACTGAAACACCTGCTGTCTACACAGTTTGAAGTAATAAAATAACTGGCCACTTGCCATTTTACACTACTGTCCCACTGGAATGAGTGGTACAAGGACAAAAATACTCAGAAAGACCCAGAAACAAAAACTCAGCTAAGAAGAAAGAATATACAAAATTTAGGCCTTTGCAGGCAAGCAGTTAATAGCAGTGATGTTGGTCTCAGGACCCCTTGTACTCTTAGAATTATTGAAGACCCCAAAGACAATTTGTTCATGGATTGCATATTTCAATATTGGCTATTTTAGAAATTAAACCTGAAAAAAGTTTATATATTCATTTAAAAACAATAACAATAAACTCATTCTATGCTAACATATTTTCACCAAAGTTCCTATATTTTCCTAAACAAAAACATTAGTGAGATTGACATTATCTTACACTTTTGCAATTCTCTTTTAATATCTGGTTTAATAAAGACAGCTGAATTCTCTCTGCTACTGTATTCCATCTGTTGTGATATCTTAATTTTGATTAAAAATATCAAGAAAATCTGGTCTCACACAGAAATGTAGTAGGAAAAGGAAAAAGCATTTTAACAGTCTTTTCAGATTAATTTGGATCTCTTCTCTGATACTACACTAATATCTGACAAATGATAGTTTCTCAAGTTAGTTGCAATATAGAATCTGAGACCCTATCAATGAACTCTCCATACTCTCTTGCATTGTAACCCACTGGTCACTGAAAGTTTGAATGGATTTTTTATCTATGTATGATTTGTAACTACATTTGTCATTTAGAAAATAAATTTACTGAGTTAGATCTTCCATTACAAATTACATTTTAAAAAATCACATTCATTAATATCACCAACAATCTCAACAAAAAAAAAATACTTTAACTCTTGAGAAGCTGTCAGGTTCACGGTAGCAGATAAGAGTTTCCCCAAAACTTTAATTTTTAAGACTTGAAATCTTAAATTTATTATTGGCAATAAATACTGTAAGTGGTTACCTTCAAATAATAATTTCACTCCATTCATTATCAAGAAAATATTGCCAAATACCCAAGTTCACATAATAGCTTTTTTGTCATACTTTCAAATAAAAATGATGATCTATGAAAAACAAAAGGGTCTAGTATAGCTCACTTCTCAAATATTCATGTAGTGCTTTTGATCAAGACAGTGTTTCAGCATGCAATGAAAATGCTTTGTGCATATTTCCTGTTTTGTCACACACTATTAAAAAGACACGTACTCAAGGCTCAAAATTTAATATAGTAATGTGTTATTTTTTTCATCAAGAACATTCTATGTGAAATTGGCTTTTTTTTTAAGTTTGGCACTACTGCTGGATTCATGTTAAGGCACCAGCAGTTTTACCCACTACCTTTGCTTTTGCAATCATCAGTGCCAATGCCAGGACAAAGAAATAAGCCAAGTAATGTCTTAGTGTTATGAAATGTTTTTTTTATCTCATAGGCTACCCTCCTTGAAAGGATCTGCAAAGTCCCAGAGGTCCACACATCATACTTTGAAAAGTGACAAAATAAAGAAAAGTTGGCTAAAGCCCAAAGAATAAGCAAGTACTATAAGAGGCTGAATTAAGGAGCAGAGGGAAGGATCCTGACTTCCAGCTTTTCATACTGATTAACTAGGGATGGAACCTTTGGGTCTATATATATGACCACATATCCTGAAGGCAGTCAAGCATGTGCAAGCCAGCCTTTTTAAACCTATGTCTTAAGTGGAAAGAGAGAGAATTGGCTATACCTAACTGGCTATAACTGTATCCACAGACCTAGGAAAAATTTCAGCCCAAATTTATACAGGAAATCTCTGGACTCTAGGAAGAACAATGTCTTCCAAAGAAGAAAGATTCTAAGCAATATACAGAATGACGAACAAATAAGGGATGTGATAAAAATGGCTAACATGTTCCCTGCCTCAACAAGACAAGAGAGATGATGCCAGGTTTAAAAGAAAAACAAAAAATATACAAGAAAATCTAATCCAAATAAGAAGCAAAGTGTGGTATGACTTTAAGCAATCAATGAAAGGAAAGTAGACAATCTATTTTATTTCATGTCAGGAAATTTCTCTTTTGAATTGTTCAGGAATTTTGACTTTGGATTTATAGAGAAGGAAATATTTGCACAGCTATAATGATATAAATACTTTTTACTGAATAAAACTACATACATTTTTGTCTTTTGGTTAAATATGTAATAAATAAATATATATATATTTAGCCTATTATAGATAGATAGATAGATAGATAGATAGATAGATAGATAGATAGATAGATATTATTAATATTGGAGATGGAGTGCAGGAGAGATGTAAAGGGAATGGCTGAAGCCCTTAGAATGTTGTCAGTAATGGGGAGTCAAGAGATGCAATCAGAAATTAATTGAGTAAGAAATGCAGGAAAACTTCAAGTATTTAAATAAAGTATTCAACATTACAAAATTAAAATTAGGAAGAGATTTTCACAGATTGGGAAAAGTAGGCAAGATAGATATTGTGAATGAGGTAAATTTTCTTTGATAATGCTGAGTCAAGAAATAATACTTAAATGCAATTAATCAAGAAATTAGGATATACATTATATTATTTAGACAGCCTTAATATCAAAAATATTTGCTATTGTGGCACAGACACATAATGGGCAGACCAGAAGTCTATGTATTCAGCATAGAGGTTGACTGAGACATACCAGCTACATATCGACTCTGTTTTTAGGAAAGAATGAGGGAAATAACAACTAGAAGAAATAAAGATAGGAGCAGGCCAAAAAGTGGGCAAGTTTGGGGTAGGGAACTTTTGCTTTTTATTAAAAGCCTTCCTGTGACATTTAAATTTTTCTATATATATGTATTACTTTGATGAGAAATACTATATAAAAATGATGTTTTCATCCTATCAGTAATTAGGACCACTTAAAAATTGTGCTGTCATTCTCTTTAAATTCTAGAAACAATTGCTATTCACTTAAAAATAAATAATAAGGAAATAAAATAGAATATAATGGTAAACATTTCCTTGGTTTAGTAGCAGATTTAAAAAAAATTCTAATGTATCCTCGTATATATTCTCAAGAATATATAAAGGAATTACTTCAAGTTTTAATTTAGGGGATGATTCATAGTTTTACTTCTTCCTCATGAGGACAGGGAAGCAATGGAAAATATCTTAAAATATATAGCTCATCTCTAAGGCACATTTCTTTAAAAGTTATCAATGCTTTTAAACAGTAAGAGATTCTCCTTACCTAAATTAAAGATGATGTTGGGAATTTTATTTTAGTTTAATGAATGGACCCCAGTGAACCGTAACTTATATCTATATGGCACAATTAACTATCCTTTCTGTTCTTTAGATCACCACAGAGAACAGGAGGCCTACAATAACTAGAAGATGTATTTCGAGGACATGGCTTTACCTGAATTTATGAGTAGTACAATTAGTCACAGATATTGTTGGCTGCAAGAAATAAGTCCATGAAAAACAGTCTCTCAAATAACATTTATGTGTGCTGAGAATTATTTGGATGTTGGACTAATTCATTCTGAAGGTATATGAAGTCAGTAAAGGAAATTATGTAAGAAATAGTTATTAAATGTAATTACTTGCAATTTTCATGTTTCAAAACCTAGAAGTGTGTGTACATTTATAAATACGAGAAAACGTTCTTATTATTGTACAGTTGTTACACTGCAAAGTATAGAGGCATGGGAGACGGACAAGTCGGAGTCCCAGCACATTTGGGTTCATTTGGAGGAGGGCCTGACACAGAACAGTTTTGAAGTTACAGTCCATTTAACCAACACTTCCATCTTAAACTGACTTCCTCACTCTGGATTGTAACAATTTTTGTGTAGTATTTTGAATCTCCAGAGTCAAATAAATTAGTATTTCAGGTCACATAATTTTATTCTTTGATATGCTTCAAACATTCAGTTTGTAGTTACTTCTTTACTTATGTTTATTATTTAATTTTTAAAGATCTTATGGTATATAAATGGATTATAATAGTTATACATAGTATGGTCAAACATATCAACAAAATAGTGGAATTTCTATATGTATACACAATGTATAATTGTTAGAAATGGAAAAGAAATCTTACTAAAGTGAGCAATATTGAATTATTGAAATAGAATAGCTTTGTGATTGTACACATATACCTACAACAGCCTTATCAACAGCCAAGACAGTAAGTTAATAATTCAAAGCTTTGATTATTTTTAGTGAAATCAGTGGACTTTTGAGCCAGGACATAAAAAACATATGGCCATAATATTGCATGATAAGTGCTTGGGTTATTTACCAGGTTAGGCCACTCACAGGAAAAAATAACTTAATTATAAAAAGTCTTTCAATAATGTTACTTCTCAAGTAACTGGGTTTAAAATAAAAAGTTGCCTACATTAGGCTTCATTATACTATAAAAGAACTGGCAAGTGGAAAACTCTAAAATTACTATATTTGCATTAAGGAAAATTAGGCAAGATGCCTATCTTCTTAACTTTATATTCATTTAATGGACATCCATTCGTCATCTTTTCAGTTACAGAAATTCTTGAAAGGCTTTATAACAGGTTCATTTTAATAAGAGAGAGGACAATCATACAGAAAATGACTAAATTATTCTCAGTTTAGGATTTCACTGTTTGTTTATTTATTTATTTATTTATTTTTGCCTCAGGCTTCAGGGACATTAAGGCCATGTTATAAATCCTGGTCACTGCTTTTTCTAAAGAGCAAAAAATGAGAGTTTATTAGCATCTCAGTGGTTGCTTCAATAATGACAAAACAGTTGCTCATTACTGCTCATTAGTTTCATATTAGATTCATTTACAATAGCAATACATCTTCTATTCATACTCGATTGCAAAACAACCGATATGATTTGACACCTGCTGTACAATAGAATTCATTAGATAGTAATAATACAAATAGAAATTCAGAAGCTAGGTTTCTATTTGCCTCTGTGAAGACTCTGTATAGGAAAAGGCCTCTGAAATCATCTAGGCTAGAATAAGATAACTATGCACAGCAGATGACCAAGATTTTCAAATACTGATTTCTCTATTTTTCTATTTACAACAATGTTCTATATTCCCAATGTAATACTTTAATGAGTGGCATAATTTTCAAAATAATAAAGCACTTCCCATTACACAAATGAAGTATTAATTTAAGGAACCATACTGAATAAAAATAGAAACCTAAGTCAATCCTTTAAACCACAAGATAAACTATTTTCTTCATACATTTCATTTATTTTATATACATTTATGACTTAGTCCCTGGGGAAGAATCAGGTTTCAAAGTGTATCTAATCATTACTTCTGATATTCAATTACGTTTGTTTATTTGAACTCCTTGTGGCTATTTTGCCACATGTCACAGAATATATTACAGAAGAGAATTTCAACTATTATTCTTTGTTTAGATTCATGTCACCTAAAGCATCTAAATACAACACACAAATTCAAAATGAAATGATGGCTCCCAATTATCAGTAAGTTTTTAGAAGGGAAATCTAATGTGATTTTCTTTAGAGAAGAGAGTCAGTTGTTAACCTCCTGTCATACTTCCATGGAAAATAAAGAAAAACTATATTAGTCAATCCCTAAAAATGTATGATTCCCTGAGAGATCTTACCTTGTTCTATTCCACACAATTTTTAGGGTATCCACAGTATTCCAGGGGTTATGAAGTAACAGTATTCATACTTTTCACAACCAGAATTTAGCAACATTTTAACATTTCCATCAGATGATAGCTCCAAAGAATCACAATAATGGTTGAAATCCTACCAAATTGCACAGGCCTAGAACATGGTGGAAACTTATTAAATATTTTTTGGTTGAATTAGTGAATGTGTTGTGAGAAATACAACAATGAACAATAATATCTGCCCCTTGGTTGCTTATCATTCTGGTAGAGAAGTAAGCCTGAAGAGATTTTTTTTTATATCAGTAATTTATATTGTATGAGAATGGGTAGTGGAGCCATGCATACTTTGAGAAAAGTGAAAGATCAACATAGGTCAAAATTACAGGGGAATTTTTTTGTTGTTGGATGGTTATATCTGCTTCCCGGCTCTGAAGGATGAGTTGAATTTGAATAAGGTGGAAGCTGGGAAGCAAACATGTTAGGTCAGGGTAAAAGCTAGCCCAAGTGTAGAGGTAGGAATAAACATAAATATTGATGGTGCCTACAGTAGATAACTTATAATATATTTAATTTGTAAATAAGGTATAATCACATAAGTACTCCCTCTTTCCAGACATCAAAATAATACTGTTTCAATTGTTGAAGCATGTTTCATTTTTTTGTTCTGAAATGAATCTACTAGAATCACAAAACAGATGGTTTTCAAGCAGACCTATAGGAAGGAAACCAAGTCAGAGTCATAATGCTTTCTGCCCAGCAAGTAAACTCATGCCACAAAAATACATATAGAAAATAAGTTAATAACCACAGTATTAGTATGTATGATACAGTTTAGGTCAATGAATGCAAATTCTAATAAGTATATTCTCCAAGAATAATAATTCTTATAACACTGTTATAATTCTCTATAGAAATATATATATAACAAGTTTTAAGATAACCAAAGACTTGGGAAAATGCCACATCCTATAAGAAATAATTATTTTGCAAATAAATCACAGAAGGGCTTCCTGCCCTTCTCAGTAAAATAAAACAAAACAAAGCAAAAACACAAACAATAAAATACCCAGAAATTCAATTTTACGATGATAAAATGCAGACTGTATATAAACACGAGTTATATAACCTGACTACTTAATGTTATTTTACTTTGAGTCTTTATAGTAACTTATTTGAAACCATATTTCAACATTTTTCTTTTTTTAAAACATCTGGTCTTCACACCACTTGTCTAATTCTTTTTGTTATTGTAAATTCATTAGTATCTTTCAATAATTTCTGTTACTCTTTATAATGTCAGATAATGCCTTAATATAGAGTTTCCAGATACAGCACGTGAATATATAGGATGCCCTGTTGAATTTGAATTTCAGATAAACAAGTAATTTTTAATGTAAGTCTAATCTATATGTATATAAATAAATGTAACAATTTATAGCATAAGTATGTCCCAAATATTGCATGGGACATTCTTATGCTAAAGATCTTTTGTTGTTTATCTGAAATTCAAATTTAACTGAATGTCCTATATTTTATCTGATGATGCCAGTCTAAAATATTGCATTTTAGGAAAGCAACTTTCTTTTCTTCCCATCGAATACCATGGTGTTTTGTGGCCTATGATATCAGCTGTAATTCTAATGCAGGCTAAATCAAGGTAATTGGGATTTAGACATTTTTTATTTGCACAAAATTATGCTACATAATAAAATGTTTAGTTTAACTGGTGGGATATTACTGAGCCCTTTTTGTAGACTGAACTTTTAGGGCTATTTATCTTTGCCCTATTCAGACCAGATGTACACTTCTAATTGTAGACTGCCATTGTTCATACATGTGAAAAAGCATTCTCTCTTCATATTACTTCAAAGAAAAATAGCTTTTGATCCTTACTCAGAAATTCATGTTTAATAATAGTCAAATGAATATTTTTGATCCAGCTGAAAAACTGAGCAGAGTTTTTAATCAGACCTGTGAGGACACAGGGAAAAATATGGTATGTGTAGTCTGCTAAAACATTGTTGTTGGGAGAGCTGGGACCTGGAAACTATACTGAGCCACTAGTAAGCAGTAAGTATGAATTTAGATAGACCATCCCTTGTAGAAACTGAAGTTCAGTTTTGAATAATCTTAATCTTTGATGGATTTAAGGTAATCCAGGATTCTTGTTCCAATAGCTTCCTACTAGAGACAAATATAATCATTTGTGAAAGATGGCAACACTGTCCTAGATCTCAAATTATCTTAATATCTGGCATCCAATCAATAAAAAGCAGATATATGAAGAAAGAAGATAAAGTACCAAGAGAAACAATGAACAGTGAAACTTGACATATTAAGAATCAGTATAGTCAAACTTTTAAAATAGAAAAATAGTCATGATTAATATGCCCAAGGAAATAAAAAATAAGACCAAGAATATTGGGAGAAAAGTAATAACAGAGAATCAACTGTAAATTATAACACTAAAAAAAAGAACAGATATTAATATTAATACAATGCATAGAAAGAAAAAGCAGGTTAGACACAGCTAAAGAGAATTTTTGAACTTGAATCCAGGCCAGAAGAAAATGTCATGAATTAAGCAAAGAAAGACAAATGATGGAAATATTCTCTCTCTATAGGCCTCCAGATTGTTCTACTATGACTTCATTAAAAAAAAATTTTTGGCATTATCTCTGAGCCACCTATGTACTATAGAATGGGGTGGGAAAGTGTGTTGGGTGGGAAGGGTGAGCTTGTCCAGTTAACCCCACTCTTGGATCTTGCCCTTCCAAGTCAACGATGTCATCTTCATCTGGAGAACTTTATAGACTACCTGAACTCAGAAGAGATATGTATCCACACCCTGTGTCCTCCATTGATTTTTGCCAAAATTCACTGCATTTTGCATCTATCCATAATCACTTTTGGCTAGGTACTTGGTATTTTTAATAGTTTCTATATAGAAAATATAGAAATTAATTTTCTTCATTCTCTTTATTGATTTTTAGAACGTTTTAGAGAACAGAGTGGGGCAGAAAGCCTCATTCTACCATAATTAAGCGGCAGTCATTCTAAATTGTTCAAATTTGTAGAAAATGCCAAGATAAACATAGGCGTATTCACAAGTGTATGCACTTATATTATTATTTACTTAGAAGTAGGACATCTGGGACAGGTTTTATAACATTGTCAAACTGTTTTTCAGGAAGGTTGGTACCATTTTGATGTCCACAATCAACACATGCATGTGACTACCTTCCTGTTTTTGCCAATGGTATTATCATTCTCTTTCATCTTTGCATGTTGGACAAATGAAAATGGCGTATCATATTTTAAATTTTTAACTATTTTGATTCTCATTAAGGATCTGCTGGGAGGGCAATCTACTTTACTCAGTCCACTGATTGAAATGCCAATCAGATCTGGAAAAACCCTGAAAGCAACACCAGTGAGGGAAGCAAAAGAAGTAGGATTAGGTAGAGAAGCGAAATTGCACTACAGTTACAGCAAAGCCTTTAGGACTAGTTTAGTCCATGGAAGTTGCCCACATTGAGACAAAGGGACCAGTTGATTCATTCCCAGATAAACTGGTTATTTGATGTAGGCTGTCCCAAGGAGAGAGCATGATCTTAGGTGAGACAGCTTTCTTTGTCTGAAAAATCCCTTGAGAGGACCTCATTTGTGAGCTATCATCAACCAAACTTCCCAGAAACTGGTGAATTGAGTCCTTCTGCCTTGACTGGAAGGTACAGACAGTGTACCACAGCATCCATTATACCCCATTCCTAGATGTTCTTTGTTGAAACTGATCTCCTGGAATTTTAGCCATGAAGTTTATATGCAATTTATCTCATATGGCCTCTAGTTTCCAGGATGGATTGTGATTGGCCTAAACCTGCCAACAGAATCTCAAATAACTTCCTTTTTACCAAATTTAATTGAAGCATGAGCATATCAGTAAGTAGAATTATCTGGCCAAGGTAGTTGCTCTGAGATGACCAAAGTCACCACAGATGGTTCAGCCAGAGCAAAGACGAAAACTGGCAATCCATCAATCTCTCTCTCACTCTTGCAGTGGAAACAAGCAAACATGCAGCCCTCTGAGCCGCTGAGAGCCTTTTTTTTTTTTAAGTAGGGAAATTAGGCATAGGAAGCAGGCACAAAGGTATAACAGGCTTTAGTTAGTAGGTGAGCTGGGGTCAGCTGGAGAAAACTGATGACTCAGAAAAAAAGCAGAGATATAGGAAACAATTAGGGTCTATGGCATCATTGGACTTCTGGATGACAGCAATCTGAAGACTCGCTGTGAAGACTATTTCTGCACTTACATGAACTAAAAAGTTCTATATTATTTAAGCCAGTTTGAACTTTTGTTATCACTTGCAAAATAAAGGGTATGGAGATATCTGACATGCAAGCATCTATTCATATTTGTTGCTAATTTTCTATTCATGGGTAATCATTTCTTTCTGTATAAATTTTTACTATATAAAAATGTAGCTTCTTCTAAACTTTTATAGAGTCAAATATTTGATTTTTATTTGTATTTACTATAGGTATATTAAAATTTTACTAAGACTTAAAGGATACAGGCATGAAGCAGCACAGATGTACCATTTCGTCCTCAAAAATACAAATCCATTAGATATTTCAAAAACATCTCCTTCTCCTGAATTAGAGACGATTTAGAAAAATTGGGGTTAAGATAATAGACATTCTGAACACTGGATGTGGAAACATCTTTCTCAAAGTACCTATTTCAGTTTTGTGGTTCTCCAGTTTTATAGCTGGTTAAATATATATAACATGTCTGTTATCATATCCCATTTTCCAGCAAGCCAAATTACAGTTGATTTCAATAAGCAATCTAGACAGACCATGTATAGCACTTTACAGATAGGCATTCTCCACTACAGTTCCCCTAATAAGTATCAACCAGTTTTATAAGAAGTTATGGCCAAATTGGTCAATGTTTCTGTGTAGGTAAGGAGTGAGTCACAACTGGCTTGCTTTACATCACACAAAAAAATGTCTATTAATTTAAGTTATACATACATACTATATCATAAAATGTATACAAAATAAAAATTTAGAAGGCACAAGGTAAAGATGTAGTAATATATACATATATATTATATACAGTAATATATACATATATAATATGTATATATTATTAAGGTATCATTGATATACACTCTTATGAAGGTTTCACATAAAAAACATTGTGGTTACTACATTCACCCATATTATCAAGTGCCCCCCCATGCCCCATTACAGTCACTGTCCATCAATGTAGTAAGATGCCACAGAGTCACTATTCTCTTCTCTGTGCTACACTGGCTTCCCTGTAACCCCACACACACCATGTGTACTAATCATAATACCCCTCAATCCCCTTCTCCCTCCCTCCCAACCCATCCTCCCCAACCCCTTCCCTTTGGTAACTACTAGTCCCTTCTTGGAGTCTATGTGTCGGCTGCTGTTTCGTTCCTTCAGTTTTGCTTCATTGTTAGACTCCACAAATAAGAAAAATCATTTGGTACTTATCTTTCTCTGCCAGGCTTATTTCACTGAGCACAATACCTTCTAGTTCCATGCATTTTGTTGCAAATGGTAGGATTTGTTTTCTTTTTATGACTGAATAGTATTCCATTGTGTATATGTACCACATCTTCTTTATCCATTCAGCTACTCATGGACATTTAGGTGGCTTCCATATCTTGGCTATTGTAAATAGTGCTGCGAAAAACATTGGGGTATATGTTTTTTTGAATCTGAGAACTTGTTCTCTTTGGGTAAATTTCTAGGAGTGGAATTCCTGGGTCAAATGATATTTCTATTTTTAGATTTTTGAGGAACCTCCATACTGCTTTCCACAATGGTTGAACTAGCTTACATTCCCACCAACAGTGTAGGAAGGTTCACCTTTCTCCGAATCCTCTCCAGCATTTGTTGTTTCTAGTCTTTTCTATGTTGGCCACCCTAATTGGTGTGAGGTGATATCTCATTGTGGTTTTAATTTGCATTTCCCTGCTAAATTTGCAGTGTGGAGCATTTTTTCATGTTCCTGTTGGCCACCTGAATTTCTTCTTTGGAGAATTGTTTGTTCATATCCTCTGTCCATTTTTTAATAGGGTTATTTGCTTTTTGGGTGTTGAGGAGTGTGAGCTCTTTATAAATTTTCAATTTTAACCCCTCGTCAGATATATCATTTACAAATATATTCTCCCATATGGTAGGATGCCTTTTCATTCTGCTAATGGTGTCCTTTGCTGTACAGAAGCATTTTAATTTGATGTACTCCTATTTGTTCATTTTTGCTTTTGTTTCCCTTGCCTGAGGAGATGCATTCAGGAAAAAGTTGCTTATGTTTATATTCAAGAGATTTTTGCCTATGTTTTCTTCTAAGAGTTTTATGGTTTCATGGCTTACATCCAGGTCTTTAATCCAATTGAGTTTATTTTGTGTAAAGAGTTAGACAATAATCCAGCTTCATTCTCTAATATGAAGCTGTCTAGTTTGCCAATACTGGTTGTTGAAGAGGCTCTCATTTCCCCATTGTATATTCATGGCTCCTTTATCATATATTAATTAATCATTAGGCTTGGTTTATATCTCAGATCTCTATTCTGTTCCATTGATCTATGGGTCTGTTCTTTTGCCACTACCAAATTGTCTTGATTACTGTGGCTTTGTAGTAGAGCTTGAAGTTGGAGAGTTTATTCCCCAGCTTCATTCTTCCTTCTCAGGATTGCTTTGTCTACTTAGGGTCTTTTGTGGTTCCATATGTATTTTGAAACTATTTGCTCTAGTTCATTTAAGAATGCCATTAGTATTTTGATAGGTATTGCATTGAATCTGTAGATTACTTTAGGCAGGATTGCCATTTTGACAATACTGATTCTTCTGATCCATGAGCATGGGATGCATTTCCATTTATCGGTATCTTCTTTAATTTCTCTCATGAGTTTCTTGTAGTTTTCAGAGTATAGGTCTTTCACTACCTTTGTTAGGTTTATTCCTAAGTATTTTATTCTTTTTGATGCAATTGTGAATGGAATTGTTTCCCTGATTTCTCTTTCTGCTAGTTCATCATTAGTGTATAGGAATGCAACAGATTTCTACATATTGTTTTTGTATCCCGTACTTTGTTGAATTCAGATATTAGATCTAGTAGTTTTGGAGTGGATTCTTTAGGGATTTTTATGTACAATATCATGTCATCTGCAAACAGGGACAGTTTGACTTCTTCCTTAACAATCTGGATGCCTTTTACTTCTTTGTGTTGTCTGATTGCCATGGCAAGGACCTCCAGTACTACGTTGAATAGAAGTGGGGAGACTGGGCATCCTCGTCTTGTTCTTAACCTTAAAGGAAAAGCTTTCAGCTTCTCACTGCTAAGAATGATGTTGGCTGCGGGTTTGTTACATATGGCCTTTATTTTGTTGAGGTACTTGGCCTCTATTGCCATTTTCTTGAGAGTTTTTATCATGAATGGATGTTGAATTTGTTGAATGCTTTTTCAGCATCTATGGAGGTAATCATGTGGTTTTGTCTTTCTTCTTGTTGATATGGTGAAAGATGTTGATAGATTTGCAAATATTGTACCATCTTTGCATTCCTGGAATAAATCCCACTTGATCATGATGGATGATCTTTTTGATGTACTTTTGAATTCAGTTTGCTAATATTTTGTTGAGTATTTTTGCAACTACATTCATCAGGGATATTGGTCTGTAGTATTCTTTATTTGTGGTGTCTTTGCCTGGTTTGGTATTAGAGTGATACTGGCCTCCAAGAATAAGTTTGGAAGTATTCCCATCTCTTCTAGTTTTTAGAAAACTTTAAGGAGGATGGGTATTAGGTCTTCACTACATGTTTGATAAAATTCAGCAGTGAAACCATCTGGTACAGGAATTTTGTTCTTAGGTAGTTTTTTGAGTACCAATTTAATTTCATTGTGGGTAACTGGTCTGTTCAGATTTTGTTTCTTCATGGGTCAGTCTTGGAAAGTTGTATTTTTCTAGAAATTGGCCCATTTCTTCTAGGTTATCCAGTTTGTTAGCATATAATTTTTCATAGTATTCTGTAATAATTATTTGTATCTCTGTGGGTCCATAGTGATTTTCCCTTTCTCATTTCTGATTCTGTTTATGTGCATAGATTCTCTTTTTTTCTTGGTAAGTCTGGCTAGGGGTTTTTCTAGTTTGTTTATTTCTCAAAGAACCCACTCCTGCCTTCATTGATTCTTTCCATTGTTTTATTCTTCTCGATTTTATTTATTTCTGCTCTAATCTTTATTAGATCCCTCCTTCTACTGTCTTTGGGCCTCATTTGTTCTTCTTTTTCTAGTTTCACTAATTGTGAGTTTAGACTGTTCATATGGGATTGTTCTTTCCTGAGGTAAGCCTGTATCGCAATATACTTCCCTCTCAGAATGGCCTTCGCTGTGTCCAAAGATTTTGTCATGTTGAGGTATTATTGTCATTTGTGTCCATAGATTGCTTGATCTCTGTTTTTATTTGGTCATTGATCGATTGATTATTTAGGAAAATGTTCTTAAGTCTCCATGTATTTGTGGGCTTTTTTGTTTTCTTTGTGTAGTTTACTTATCGTTTTATAGGTTTGTGGTCTGAGAAGCTGGTTGGTACAATTTGAATCTTTCTGAATTTACTGAGGCTCTTTTTGTGGCCTACTTTGTTATCTATTCTTGAAAATGTTCCATGTGCACTTGAGAAGAATGTGTATCCTGCTGCTTTTGGGTAGAGTGTTCTGCAGATGTCTGTTACATCTGTTCTAAGGTGTTATTCAGTGCCTCTGTCTCCTACCTTATTTTCTGTCTAGTTGATCTGTCCTTTGGAGTGAGTGGTGTGTTGGAATCTCCTAAAATGAATGCATTACATTCTATTTCCCCCTTTAATTCTGTTAGTATTTGTTTCCCATGTATAGGTGCTCCTATGTTGGGTGCATAGATATTTGTAACAGTTATATCCTCTTGTTGGATTGACGCCTTTATCATTATGTAATGCCCTCCTTTGTCTCTTGTGACTTTCTTTGTTTTGAAGTCTGTTTTGCCTGATACAAGTACTGCAACTCCTGCTTTTTTCTCCCTATTAGTTGAATGAGATATCTTTTTCCATCCCTTCACTTTTAGTCCATGTATGTCTTTGGGTTTGAAGTGAGTCTCTCATAGGCAACATAGAGATGGATCCATTTTTTCATCCATTCAGTGACTCTGTGTCTTTTGATTGGTGCATTGAGACCATTTACATTTAGGATGATTATCGATAGATGTGTGCCTATTGCCATTGCAGGCTTTAGATTCATGGTTACCAAAGGTTCAAGGGTTACTTCCTTACTATCTAACAGTCGAATTTAAGTCAGTTACTATGCTATTACAAACACAACCTAAGGGTTCTTTTTTTCCCTCCTTCTTTTTCCTCCTCCATTCTTTATATATTAGGTATCATATTCTGTACTCTTTGACTATCCCTTGGCTGACTTTGAGGGTGGTTGATTTGATTTTTCATTTCATTAGTAATTAATTGGTCTACTTTATTTACTGTGGTTTTATTTCCTCTGGTGATAGGTACTTCTCCTTAGGAACACTTCCATCTAAAGCAGTACCTCCAAAATACACTGTAGAGGCAGATTGTGGGAGTAAATTCTATTTTGCTTATCTGAAAATTGTTTAATCCCTCCTTCAAATTTAAATGATAATCTTGCTGGGTAGAGTATTCTTGATTCAGAGTCCTACTGCTTCATTGAATTAAATATATCATGCCACTCACTCCCTTCTAGCCTGTAAAATTTCTGTTGAGAAGTCTGATGATAGCCCAGTGGATTTTCCTTGGTAGGTCATTGTTTTTCTCTTTCTGGCTGCTTTTAATAGTCTGTCCTTATCCTTGATCTTTGTTGTTTCAATTATTATACATTTTGGTGTTGTCTTCCTTGGGCCCTTTGTTTTGGGAGATCTGTGTACCTCCATGGCCTGATAGACTATCTCCCTCCCCTGATTGGGGAAGTTTTCAGCAATTACCTCCTCAAAGACACTTTTATCCCTTTTCCTCTCTCTTCTTCTGTTACCCCTATAATGTGAATATTGTTTCATTAGATTAATTTAGATTGTCCCATTTCTCTCAATATTCTTTCATTCCTAAAGATCCTTTCTTCTCCCTGTGCCTCAACTTCTTTATATTCCAGTTCTCTAATTTCTATTTCATTTACTATCTCTTCTACTTCATCTAGTCTGCTTTTAAATCCCTCCATTTTATGTTTCATTTCAGATACTGTATTCTTTATTTGTATCTCATTCTTAAATTCCTCCCTGAGTTCTTGAATATTTTTCTGTAGCTGCATGAGCCTGTGTATGATTTTTATTTTGAAATCTCTTTGAGAAATATTGATGAGTTCAGTTTCACTTGGCTCTCTTCTGGTGTTTATGTGATTTTGGTTTGAACTAGGTTCCTCTGACATTTCATATTCGTATGTGGTGCCCTCTAGTGCCCACTCTCTGGAGCTGCTCAGCCCCTGGAGCACTGGCGGGGTTCACAGGCAAGTGGCACTGGTGCCTTTCAGGAGGAAAGAGGTTTTTCCTTCTTCCTGGCTGCAGGGCCTGTCTCCATTGACAGGTCCAGTGGGCTGAGTATACAGAGAGAAGCATCTATGCTTTGCACTTGCAGCTTCTGTAGGCAGGACCACCCTCTGGCTGGCTGGCCTGGCACAATAGCAGGGACAGTCAGTTTGTGAGCCAGTGCTGGCTGGGATGAAAGCACAGCAGGCTGTGTATCATTGTGGGGGGCTAGCCAGGGGATGGAGCTCCTGAAGCTCCTGAAAATTTCCAACCTGCTGGGAAAAGTGTACCCAGACAATTTTTTCCACCTTTCTCCTGAGCAGCAAATTCTGTGCAATCCTTGCCTCTTTTAGCTTCTTACTGTTAGGAAGTCTCTCAGACTGCCTGCCTTTCTTTGGTCCCACAGCAGCTGGATGTGGATCCCTGTTTTCCACAAGTGTAGAATCTCAGTCTCTACAAGCATTCTGCCTGTCTTAGCTTTACAACCCCACTAATCTCCAGAGCACCATGCAATGTAGGTTGGTGCCCTCAGAGCAGATCTCCAGGGCTGGGTGTTTAGCAGTTCTAGGCTTCCATCCACTCCCCACTCCATTTCTCTTCCTCTCTCCAGTCAGCTGGAATGGGGGAAGGGCTTGGGTTCCTCCGGATAATGGCTTTGGTAGTTTATTCTTTTATTTGAGGTCTGCTGGTTTTCCCAGGTGTAGACAGTCTGTTGCAGCCTTCTTTCCTGTTGCTCTTTCAGAATTTGATGTATTTTCCAAATTTTCATATTATATGTGGTTTTGGGAGGAGGTTTCTGTCTCACCTCTCATGCTGCCATCTTTAATTCCCCTGTAGTAAGTAATTTTAAATGTTATGTATTTTACATATTAAAAGGAAAAGTCTTTATGCTCTCTCTAAAATGTTACTTATTAAATTTATAATAGCAAAAAATATTTTTTGTGTAGTAATATTGTTGAATATGCCCCATTGATTTGGAAAATTTTAATTTAATGCTTTCAGATATAATATCTCTAAGATCTTAGTTTTGGATATTTGGTGTTAATGGCTAATATAACAGAAAATTCAGTAATAATATTGGGTATGAGGATCCAAGTAGAATAAGTGCTGAATTCTCTGTGCTTACTTATTTATGATATTCACTTTCAAACTCCATTAATTATGCAGTTTTTTAAAAAGCTTCAGCTACAAAATTTTGACCTTCCTTGTTATCAGTCAGTTCTTGCAAAATAATCAGGTTGTATATAAGTTTGCATTTTTAACAAGTCATCTCAAAATTCATGGCAACTTCTCATAAGGAAGAATTTTAATCATGTTAGAAAGTTTTGTTTCCAAGTTTTTGAAGTATGTAGACATGTGAGTTTTTATCAGTAACATATTTACATCTTTATCAGCTACATAAACATACACACACAACACACATTATGATGTTTCATATATTTATTTTCTGTATATTTTCTCCTTATCATGAGTGGCTTTTGAAAACTTACTTTCTCATTTGTTGATAAAAATAACTTTCAAGAAGGAACAGGTTAAGGGTTTATTTTTTCTAGAATATATATTCATTAGTAGTGCACACAGCCATTTATCTTTACAGCAAATCTGGAATGCTTGTCTTTTAATAAAAGTAAAACCTATATCCATATTCAAGTTCAACAATTCTCTTACATACTTTGTCATGAGATAATGAGTATAAAGGTTGTTCATTGTCACTTCTCATCTCATATACTGAAAAAAATATTCTACAATTTTGGAAAAAGCAATATGAGAATATTAAACTTGGGACATAATACATTTTGTAGGCACATACACACATCACTATATGCAAAAAAAGAAAAAAAATTGTATGCCTAAGGGGATCATTGTCTATCCATCAGTCTGTGCTATGGAGCTTTCTCTACTTTTTCTCTGTGTACTACTTGGATTGAATGTTTTCCACAACTACAAGATACATTAACAAAGGGAAAACACCAATGCAATCTTTTCACCAATAAAATTAGTAAAGGCTATTTCTTTCTTATTTATAGCTTAAAAATAATATAATTAATAGATCTCCTATGTCTTCTTATACCTCAGTTGATCATTTTATTTTCACCCATGATGTTCACATCTTGAATTGTATGTCCCTTTTATTTAATTCCTAATTTGATTTTCTACATGTTATTTTTGACCATTATTGCTTTTTTTGTTATCCATTTCAGATTATTCCCTTTCATCTCCTTCATACAACCCATATTTCATTGAAATTACAGAGTACAACTTATTCTTACATAAGGAGTATCTGAGTACTAATTACTTACAAAATTTTGTTTCCTAGGGTAAGCAGTGTTTAAATATGCTTTGCTTATTATCTTTAGATCTGTTTTGCTTACATTATGTGAGAGAATATCTTCATTGATTCCTCATGTGATTTTTTTCTGGATCACTTATCCTTTAACTGAGGAACAATTAATGTATCCACGAGTACTGGTTGTAAATTGACAATGTGAATGTGTATTTCAAATTTTTTCCTACTTAATGTCTACTGAGATGCTGCCAAAATTCTCCTCTCATGCCTTAAGCTGAGAACAAGAGATGTGTGCAGAGCATTCCCAGATTTGTGACTTCTAACAAATACTTATTTGGTATGACTGAGGCATACCTGCCTGGTTCTTTTACCATGGCAAGGTATTCTAGTGTATTGTTTAAGACCATACTCTCTCAAATCATATTGCCTGGGCTCAAATCCCAGTGAAATGTGAACTTGGTAAATCACTCACATTGTCTCTGCTTTAGTTAACATATCTCTAAAATGGAGATGATATCTACCTCACAGCATTTGTTATAATTCTGTGGCAAATGAATGTGAGCTCTTATTGAACTTATGTTTGGATCTGTTTTTTACTAAAAATACTAGATGGAAATAAAAATCCTGATAGGGTACCAATTCCCTATGTTTTTCTTATTTCTACTCTTACAGCTGATTTAATATCTAAGCATCAGTGTGCCTACCTGTCCCTATTCACTCTTGGCTAATTTACACACTATGACTTTCAGATACTCAATGGGTAAAGGCAAGTTAACTTATTGATCAATTTTGCTTGCCCCAGCAATAACTGCCACTCATTTTGCTTGGAACACAGGCCTCCATTTCTAAATAGGGAGGCTTACATTTCTAATGTAGGAGTAGGGAGAAAGGATATGCAGGGACTCTCTCCCATCTCCTGCCTACCTTTACATGTGGCAATTTCATAGACCCAGGCATGAGTGCTATAGTTTCTTGATCTGATCCTTCTACATAGTTAATACTCCTCAGAGTTTGGCAACTCTACATGTTCGTCCCATTCATAGTGCTCCTTACCTTACTGCTCCTAACATAATATGCTAATTGTATATTGTCTGACCCCCACCCAGCTAGAATAATATGTCTATAAAGGCAGAGAATTTTCCCTGCATTTACTTAAAACTATACCTGACCCAGAATAGTCCTTCAAATAAATATTTTTAATGCATTAATAAATTTACTTTTTAGTACAACTGTGATGCTCTAAGAGTTCCTGCATTTTCAGAGGAGTTTCAGTAGGCAACTCCATCAGGCAAATCTAGTTGGTCACCATAACTTGGAAGTCGAATGCATTGCCTTACGAGACAATCATTTGGACTTCCTCCAATGCATGCCAAGCTTTTGAAAATACACATTTAACAGCATAGGGCATCTTTTTTTTTTTAGTAATGTCAGAGAAGAATGTTGTAGTCGTTGAATTTGCACTAAGAGCAGCAACTTTCCTCCAAATAATAGCTATCCTAGGGCAAGGGCAAAACTTCAGCAATGGTGGTTAAACTGGGATAAAAGACCTGATTGGTCACAGATCCTATTCTACATATATAATCCAATGACATTGGTTTTAGCCAGTAATATTAATGGCATTCCTTTTTGGGTTTCTTCCAATTCCTTTCAGTTCTAAAGTTCTGCCTCCATTTATGATGACTCAAACTGCCAGTCAAAAAGCTTCTATCCAAAGTTGCTAGGTGAAAAGATCCTTGAACTGGAAATTCTATTAACAGTTTTGTAAATAATGATTTCACATCATCCCTCTATTAAATCATATCAAACTGTAGAAGAAATAAACACATTGTGCCTAGTGTGCTTTTCCTCTTTTTTAAAAATTAAAGAATCATTGATATGCAATCTTATAATAGTTTCACACACATAAAACACTCACCCACATTATCATGTGCTTTTCCTCTTGAATTTTTTTCTTGCAAATAATAGAACTTAAATTGTTAAGACAGATGTGTTCATGGTATTTACTCCTCTTGACATTTCATTTTGGGCCTTGTTAATATACAGGAAGATCAAAACCAGTTCAATAAAATGAAATTGTAATAGTTGACATGCAGGTGTTCTCACTGTTATACCACAGGTTCAAATCAGTGTTATTTGCTATTACATAAATGTTATTATCTGAATTAAATATCACTTAACATATGAAGAACAATGGGTCTGTTATTTTTCCAACAACAATTCTCTGATTCTCTGGTACCAGCTGGATACCCTACAATTCAAACATATTCTGACACTAACTTCCCAGAATTAGCATCAGACTCCATAGGTTTAAGGGCTCAATCATACAAAACTACCCTCACTTCAGACTCCAATAGTAATTCCTGGGTCCCCACTTTTGTTCATCTTCAATGAAAATTAGGATTTCCACAACCCATCCCCTCAATTTCATTACTAGAACAACTAGTAGAATTCAGGAAATGACTGTACAGTTGACCCTTGAACAACACAGGTATGAACTGTGCAGTTTCACTTACATGTGAATTCTTTTTCTCAGTAAGTATATTGGAAAAATTTTTGGAGATTTGCAACAATTTGAAAAAATATTTTCTCTCTCTAGCTTATTTTATTGTAAGAATACAGTACAAAATACATATACAAAATGTGTTAATTGACTATGTTATCACTAAGGCTGTTTATGTTATCAGTAAGTCAACATTAGACAATTACAGAATTTATGTTTTTGAACAGTCAAAAGTTACACGGGGATTTTTGACTGTAGGGATGGGAGTTATTGGCACTTCCTAACTCCTGAGCTGTTCAAGAGTCAACTGTATTTAGGATTACCAGTTATAAAAGATACAAGTCAGGAACAGCCAAATGCATGACATGCCTAGGGCAAGGTATTACAGAGAAGAGGCAGAATTTCTATGCCTTCTCCAGAAGTATAACCCTCCCAACAAGTCAATGCATTCACCAACTCAAACTCCCTCAATCTTAAGATTTCATTCTTTAGACATTCCTAAGGTCTTTGGTGATTGAGCTTCATTTCCAGCCATGCTCTCCTCTCTATAGATTGAGGTTCTCCAACCTTCCAACCCTCCAACCCTCCAACATGTGTAACCAGTCTCTCCCTTGAAACTAAGGGGCCACCTTGAATCATTAGCATAAACTCACAGAGGAAAGGGGCTTATTCTACAAATAACAAAAGACACTCGATCCCTCAGAAAATTCCAAGGGTTTTGGGAGTGCTGTGCCAGGAACCACAAAGGTCAAATATATTTTTTATTACATAACAGTGGGTAAATCATATTTACTAAATAGACATTTTGTATAACTATATACCAAATATTTTAGCTACCACTAGGTATTTTTAATTAGAAAATTAAAATTTAAATCTTCTAGTATGTTTTAAAGTGACAAAAACTTTAAACATTCTATGAAAATTCAAGTTATGTAATGTTTTATAATTCATAACTAGGAAGAAGTAGGCTAATAGAGAAAAATAATTTTTTAAAAACAATAAATTTTAATTTTAGGTGCATTCTATTTTATATTTTTTAAATCATTTTAATTCCAATTTTAGATGAATAAATTAAACCAAAAAACCCAGATGCAAAAAAAAAAAATCTATTGGTGTCTCTGCTCCAATAAAAATATTTTAATGGTAAAATATGAAAATAGACATAGTATAAAGAAATCTTCAAATATTATAAAGTTTGATCATCACCACTAGATAACCTGCATAAGTATACTCATAGAGGCATTTATGTAACTTTAAGCTAAATTTACTTACATCTATTCTTTGCAGATTTACTAAGGTCATCAAACTGCATGAGAGAGCAGTGGATGAATATTCAGCTCTAGGTAATATATTTACATATTGTAGTTGTTACTACATTAAGTAATGCTGAAATAAATAAGTTAAAATGTTCTTTCAATGGTTACCTTGTAAAGAATTTAATTTTTTATTTATCTAAAATCTTTTGAATATGAAATTCCCTGCCTATATTTTTAAAATAAGTAGTAGTTACTAAAGAGTTTTGTAAAAAAGATAGATACAGTTCCTTAAGCAGTACAAACCAATTAAATTTTTTATACTTTTATATTGGACTGCAATATTTTCTCAAATTACTTACATTTTGCATATGTAATAGGTTACTCCTTTTATAACACTTTCAGAAGACAACAGAAATATCACCTAGGCAGTAACAATATCACAACGTTTCCACTTTCTCATAGCAGGAATTTGATAGCAGCTATTCTTAGCAGAGATAATTCTTTGCTAATTGGTTAATTTTACCAGTTTTTACATTGATATGTGTACTAAAAACTGTGCACAATGTAGGAGCATACTATGTGGTAATTTCCTCTACATAAAAAGAGAAACCATCACAACTGTACAATGTACATTGAACAACAGTTTTGTAAATTATCAATACTACATGGTCAAGGATAATTCTGATTAACAGAATAACCTTTCTGCTATATTTGAATATCTAATGCAATTCCTATTGTAAGGTTTTCTTTGATTATTGGTTCTCTGTGTACTTTTTATTCCTTTTTATTTTCTAGAATAACTATGGGTTTTTTAGTAGCATTGCCTTGCTCTAACACTTACAAATCTTTGATTTTGGGGCAAGTTGCTTAAATTTTCTGTGCCTCAGTTTCCTCATCTGTAAAATGGAGACTATAGTAGTATTCACCTTGTAGTATTGTTGTGAGTATAAAATATGTTATGGCATATAAAGAATAAATCTCTTGCACACAATAAGTGTTCAACAATCATTAATTATTATTGATAGTACTTTAATAATCATATTCCTGTAGAATTTCTAATTTACAGATTTTCCATTGTGTTTTAATTTTGGAGTAGAGTTTTGCATCTAAATGCAATCTTCTTCTTTAATATTTAAATTGCTGCATTTGTATAGATACCATATTTTCTATGCTCTCATGGAGAATATGAACTAGAGAGTTTTGAAAATTTGCTCCTGTTTCTTGGAGTGAATCTGTTCAATTTTCCCCAGAGAACATTGGTTTTATCTCCTCACAATCATTTTCCTCCCAGAACTCCTAAATATTCCCATTTGCCTGGTGATTTTTCTGTTTGTTTAACTTCACAGAAAGAGACACTTTGTTCATATGTGTCTGGGGGAGTAGACACATATGGGGGAGTAGATATGGGATCAGGCAGAATTTACATGGGTTTCATCTGTAACTTTTAACTTCAGTCAGAGTAAAGGAAAAGTTTTCATTTTCTGTAGCTTTCTTTTGTTAGATCTGGGAATCCCAAGTGGCTATAGTGAATGTGCAAAAGCTTCTGGGGAGGCTTCCATGACAGAAAATTATTTGATGATTTGATAAGGTGTTTCTTTTCCACAGCTGTTGAATAACCAAAGTTGGCTGAGTACATACCTTCTCCACCTGACGTGACCAATCTCACTGGTGGCCTGTTGGGACATTGCCCATCTCTGCAGTTGTTCCATTGGTGCCCTCTATTATTTACCTCCATGGGACTCAATTCTGAGCTTCTCTTATGAGATAAGATTTTGAAGAGGAGGTGTTAGGCAATCCTGTTTCCTTATTTTATTTTCTTACTTTTTTATCATAAATGCCTAATCACAGACTGATTATTATAGCCCTCAATCTGATCCCATCTGCACTAGATTTTGTAGGGACAGTCTCTAAGGTGGGAACTCTTAATGGAATTCTTTCCTATCACCAAACACTGTTACTGATTTTTTTTTATTTCTCCCACTATGTACGTTTTTTTAATCAATTTGTTGGAACTTAGGGAAAGAGCACTAGATATAAGTGCTCACATCACTATCCTGAAATCCTGGAATGTAAATCTCTTTTCTTTTTTTAGGCGAGATCCTTACTTTCTCAAGGCACTGACATTAGTGTATAATGAACCCAGATTTGAAATACATGATTAAATATGTAATACATCTCCCTAAAAGAGAAGTCAACTACCTAATTTTTTGTTAATTATAGCAAAGCCACTCTGTTGGGTTTGTCATTGAATTTCTGTTCAACAAATAAATAAGCCAGATAACATGAATTTTTTAAGCTGCTACTTGATAGTTACATGAAAATATTCATAGCACATATTCATTACAATAGAGACAAATATGTACAAGAAGATAATCTCACTTGAATATTAGAAAATATATTCTTAAAAACAAGAGCTTTAAAACCATTACACTGTCTAGTTCTTCAAAGAAAAATTTTTTCATTCATTTTAACTTGTTATATTGTGAATAATGTATATCTGTGTTTTTCTACTTTTAAAGTTCATGTTCCATTTGTAGCAAATCTAGTTTGTCTTATTTTCCTAAAACACATAGTTCAAAAGGTATTTTTCATTTATAAATATAATGTAATGTTGTAATATTGAGTTATGCTATTTACAAATTACAACACTCCTGCAGAAATTCTGATATTACCCCCAGGCTACCTAAGTATACCTCTGACTTCTCTCTAATTCCTCTGATCTACATGGAAAAATTGCATTTACTTTATTTTATAATAAAGACATTGGTGAGCTAAGAACCAAACTCACATTTTTCCTTTTAACTCTCCTCTATATGACTGAGGCATAGCAGACCACACAGATTCTCACCACATGACAGGTTCTCTTCCATATGCCTTGAAGGCTTCTGCAGCCCCAGGACTTTAACACTACCTAGTCTACACACTCATTTTATCTAAATAACCTCTACTCATGCATGGGTTATATGCCCCCTCTCTAGAAAGTTTTCCTAAACAACCAAACTTGGCTTATATTCCTTATATATGTTCATCACTATTCTAGTACTTTTAACACAGTATTGAAAATTCCTCTTTAAATTTCTTTCCTGCCAGGTAAATAAACTAAACTCATAGCAGACAAGAACTATGTCTTCCTCAAGTTGGTACCCTTATAATACCAACCATAATATCAGCTCTCAAAAGTACTTGTGGAATTAATTGCTAAATAATGTGGCCATGTTCAACATTACAACAACAAAGAGAAAATTTTAACAGTTCTATCGTAAAACTGGCAACACTAAGAATATCAGTAACTATTATTACTTTATAATATGTTTTAAGACTAGTTAATAAGTATCTCTGAGTTTGTTTCTGAAGAATTTAGCAGTAATCATGTAAATGTCAACATTACATCATGTTGACATTAGTTAAAATTTAGTCATGACTCATTTTCACACCAGGTTTTCACAGCAAATGTGACATAGAGAAATGAGACAATTAACCAGGAAATTTAAGCATGTGATAGGAATAGGAGACTTTGACCTAAACGATATTGAGTGTACAATTTAATGTAGCTTTGATTTTCAAATTGGACAGGAAAAGAAGGATCACTGCAGTTAATTCAGAATCATCCAGGCTTCCTGCTTCTTGTTCTACTGCAGTCTTGCCCTTTGAACCAATGTTTGTCAATCTTTGCACATCAACATAACATGTGTGATATTGTTAATACAGCTGAATTTCTAAGGAAGACCAGGGCATCTAACTACTACTCACAAGTATACTAATTCCCTTACTGCTTAGAATGAAGCACATAAATATGCTTAAATACAAAGGATATCTCCAGAAAGGCAGATAAGAAATAGTGGTTGTTTCTGGGGAGTAGAGCTGGTAAGAGAAAGGGTAAAAGGAAGACTTATTTTCAGTGCATAACTTTTGGTACAATTGAACACTTTTTAATTTTCATGTAATTTAACTTTTTAAAAATAATAAAGTAAAATATTGGAAGCAATTCTAATAACTAGAGTTAAAAGCCACTGGTCTAGCCCAAACCATTTAGACATTATGAAGCCACTATACAGTAGGAGTTCTTATACTTTTCTGTGCCATGGATCTCTTTGACTGTCTAGGAGAGATATGGACCCATTCCACATAAATTTTTGATGTTTCTTAAATGCTAAAATAAAATACTTACAGATTAAAGATGGCGGCATGAGAGTTGAGATAGAGGCTTCCTACTAAAACCGCATATAATATGGAAATATAATTAATACAACTAATCCTGACAGAGCAACAGGAAAGAGCACTGTGCTAGACTGCATTCACCTGGAGAAAACAATAGACCTCACAGAACAGGGTAACATACCAAAGCTGTGGCCCTGAGGGACCCAAGCCCTTCTCCCACCCCAGCTCATGGGGTGGGAGGAAGAAAAATGGAGTGGAGAGGGAGTGGAGACCTGGAGCTGCTGAACACCAAGCTCTGGAGATCTTCTCTGGGAGTACAAACCTACATTTCATGGTGCTTTCCTGGAGCTTTCATGATTAGGAGGTTGGAAAGCTAAGACAGGCAGAATACATGGAGAGACTGAGATTCTAGCTGCTTGTGGAAAGCAGGGATCCATATCTGGCTGCTCTGGGACAAAAGAAAAGCAGGCAGTCTGAGAGACTTCCTAACAGTGAGAGGGCTGTTAAAGGGGCAAGGATTGCACAGAGCTTACTGCTCAGGAGAAAGGAAAGGTAGATAAAATCGTCTAGGTGCACTCTTCCCAGAAGGCTGGGCACCTTCACAATCTTCAGGCACTCCAGACCTCTGGCTGGCTACACAGCTCCAAGGCCCCCCTCCGTGATATGCAGCCTACTGCACCTTTCTCCCGGCCAGACCTACCTGGCTCACAAACCAGCAAATCCTACCCTGACATTAAGCCAGCAAGAGGGAAGACCTGTCTACAGCAGCTACAAATGCAAAGCATAGTGACCTATACCTGTGTGCTCGGCCCACTGGTGCTGGCAGTAGAGACAGGCATAGCAGCCAGGAAGCAGGAAAGAGCTCTTTCCTCCCCCTAGGCACCAATATGGCTCCACTGTGACCCCCAACATTGCTCCAGGGGCTGAGCACCTCCAGAGAGTAGAGCAGATTCTGGGCACTAGAGGGCCCCACATACAAATATGAAATGTCAGAGGAACCTGGTTCAAAGCAAAATTATGAATACAATAATTTCAAATGAAATAGACCTCATGAACCTTCCTGAAAGAGATTTCAAAATAAAAATCATTAACATGCTTATGGAGGTACAGAAAAATATTCAAGACTCAAGAATGAATTCTGGTCTGAGATCCAAACATTACAGAACACAATATCAGAAATGAAAGATACAATGAAAGGTTTTAAAAGCAGATTAGACATGGTGGAGAAGATGATAAATGAAATAGAATTAGAGAAGAGGAATACAAAGAAGCTGAGACACAGAGAGATAAAAGAATCTCTAAGAATGAAAGACTATTGAGAGAACTTTGTGACCAATCCAAACAGAACAATATTTGCATTATAAGGGTACCAGAAGAAGAGAGAGAAAAAGGGATAGAAAGTCTCTTTGAAGAGGTAATTGATGAAAACTTCCCCAATCTGGGGAAGGAGATAGTCTCTCAGTCCATGGAAGTGCACAGAAGGGCTCCAAGAAAGACAACACCAAGACATATAGTAATTAAAAGGGCAAAGATCAAGGAAAATGACAGACTATTAAAGGCAGCCAGGGAGGGAAATAAGATCACATACAAAGGAAAGCCCATCAGACTTCTCAGCAGAAACCTTACAGGCCAGAAGAGAGTGGCATGATGTATTTAATGCAATGAAGCAGACAAGCCTCAAACCAGGAACACTTTATCTGGCAAGATTATCACTTAAATTTGAAGGAAGGATTAAACAATTTCCAGGTAAGCAAAAGCTGAGAGAATTTACCACCCACAAACCATCTCTATAGTGTATTTTGGAGGGACTGCTATAGATGGAAGTGTTCCTAAGGTTTAATAGCTGTCACCAGAGGTAATAAAACCACAGTAAAGAAAGTAGAATGGTTAATTACTATGCAAATGCAAAATTAATTCAACTATGCGCAAAAGTTAATCAAGGGATAGACAAAGAATAGAGAATATGATACCTAATATATAAAGAATGGAGGAGGAAGAAAAAGGAGGAGAAAAAAACAACCTTTAGATTATGTTTGTAATAGCATATTAAGTGAATTAAGTTAGACTCTTAGATAGTAAGAAAGTTAACCTTGAATCTTTGGTAACCACAAATCTAAAGCCTGCAATGGCAATAAGCACATACCTATCAATAATCACCCTAAATGTAAATGGTCTGAATGCACCAATCAGAAGACATAGAGTCACTGAATGGATAAAAAAACCAAGACCCATCTATATGCTGCCTACAAGAGACCCACTTTAAATCCAAAGACATACACAGACTAAAAGTGAAGGAATAGAAAAAGATATCTCATGCAACTAATAGGGAGAAAAAAAGCAGGAGTTGCAGTACTTGTATTAGGCAAAATAGACTTCAAAACAAAGCAAGTCACAAGAGACAAAGGAGGACATTACATAATGATAAAGGCGTCAATCTAACAAGAAGATATAACTGTTATAAATATCCATGCACCCAACACAGGAGCCCCTACATATGTGAAAAAATACTAACAGAATTAAAAGGGGAAATAGACTGCAATGCATTCATTCTAGGGGACATCAACACTCCACTCACTCCAAAAGACTGATTAATGAGCAGACTGCATTGGGGTATGGGTGGGGACTTGATAATATGGGTAAATGTAGTAACCACATTGTTTTTTTATGTGAAACCTTCATAAGAGTGTATATCAATAATACCTTAATAAAAAATTTAAATAAACAAAAAGTTAAATACATAGTATCATAAAGGAAATACAATCTATTAAAATTGGTTATTGGAATAGCTATTTTAAAAACTAGACCCAACATTGGTTCAAACTTTTATAATAGTGTTGAACATAAGTGATATTTTGAGACATTTTTAACAGCTCTGTTATGATATAAAAATATCTTCAATTTCTTTAATTTCTTTTGGTGAAAAAAATCATAATTAATTCTAACACTACATGGTTGGTTATGTTACCACAGGAAAGGCTAAATTCCAGTTAAAATTAGTGAAAATAAAGATTTGATATTTTTCCCCCTCTTCCAAGTTCACTAACTGTTCCTGAAGTCTATCAAGGAATTCACTGAGTAACTATGGATTCCAAATTAAGAATCCTTTCTCAAAATAATCCTCTGGATATAAATCCTTTAATACTTAAAATAAAAAATTTAACACAGATCTTTGTCATAATATGGGTTTCAGATAAATAGCTGATATGTTACTGTAGAATTTTTCTTAATTACAACTTATAAATTTGCTTGGGATATTAGTTTTCTCTAAGATACCACAACCAACAGATTAGTCAGAAATACTATGACAGTTTTGTTTGAATTTATATAAATGTATGAAATGAAAAATATCAATCACCAGGAAATCTTTTCCATGTAGCCATCTGCTAATATTGATACTAACCTCTCTTTTTTTTAATTGAGCTTCCTTTCTTCTATCTAACCAAAAAGTCAGTGTGTTACAGTTTATAGCATTTTCTTTACTTTTCTTTAATGCTGAGGATTCGGCAAATAGGATTTCCCATACCTATGTCATACTACACTATGACAGATGGCTCCTGAAACCTGTATTTCACTTGATTTTATGTAGCATCACATTTTTCATCCTGGGATATGGATTGAAAGAAATTACTAAAATTCTAATGCTCCTGAGTTTTAAACAATCATTGCTTCCTCCTTTTGGCTCAACCATAAAGCTGTTAATACATTGAACCCTCTTTAAGTTGCAAAATGTCCACTTGAAAACCTTAATCAGTCAGAAAGTTGGTAAATTATACCTTCATACTATCCATATTGAGTGCCCATTACTCCTGGACATAGCACATTAACTGACTCATTAGCTATTTCAAACCATATGGACTTGGGTTTGGGTGGGTCATTTTGATAATATCCTGAGGTGAGTTTCCTAATTATTGCAATTATGTGATCTTAATCATGAGACCGGGCTCACAAAATAGTGTCAGTGCCTTTAGAATGAGTGTCAATGCACCCAGACAATGACTGAGATGAGCAACATGCTCTTTGGTTGTTATAAGTCCCTTGATAGGCAAAAAGTAATTACTTGAAAAGTTCTGAGAAAAGGCCAGAAACAGTCTGAGAATTGATTAAGCAACAGAATGTTACAGTGCTTGACAATCATGGATAGATTGCCAAGAGCTGAAAGTGCAAAAATTTGAATGCTTTAAGGTTACTGTTTAGAGATTATGTTTTGAATGTAAATCTGGTATAGTACTTTGAGCAAGGAGGCAGATAATTTTTAAAAATGAATGAGAAAATGATAAATATAAAAAAACCATTGTGTCTGTGAGAAACTGTGATGATATCACAAAACAAATACAAGAGGTCAGAAGTTCACATACTGGAGGTGGGGAGAAGAGAAAGAAAAAAATTTTTAAATAACTGAAAATTGTTCTATTGTGGTAAAATACATAAAAGTTATTGTAACTATTTTAAAGTTTACAGTATTGTGGCATTAAATGCATTCACATTGTTCTGCAACTATCACCATCATCTATCTCCAGAACTTTTTCATCTTGCAAAACTGAAACTCTGTACATACTACACAATAACACCCCTTTCTCTCTTCCTCCCAGCCTCTGGCAATTGCCATCCTACTTTCTGTCTCTATGAGCTTAACTACTCTAGGTACCTCATATAAGTGGAATCACACAATATTTGTCCTTTTATAACTAGCTTATGTCAGTTAGCATATGTCTTCTAGGTTTATCTATATTACAGTATGTGTCAATATTTCCATCCTTTTTTAAGGCTAAATAATATTCCTATTTATTTATTTGTTTGCTTGTTTGTTTGTTTATCCATTCATTTGTTGATGACACTTGGGCTGCTTCCTTCTTGTGGCTATTGTGAATAATGCTGATATGAACATGGGTATACAAATACATGTTCACGTCCCTGCTTTCAACTCTGAAAGGTTATTTTTAAAGGTCAAAAGAGTAAATGAGCATTTTCAAATCCTACCCTCTGCACAAGTACCTAAAAATTACCAACTACATAATTTAAAATGTTGGCAATTAAAATTATCAATTTGAAACTGAAACAGAGGAAATCCCCAAAGCTCACCAGTTCCTTTCATTTTCCTGGCTTCTTTACATAACAGCCAAAGATAAATATTAGAAGTAAAAATCTTCTGTGTATATTTTATGATAATCATAGCAGCCAAGCTGGGTCAGCTGGAGACAACACCTGAACACCATTACAAACTCAGTATAGAAGCTTTGGAGGGGAGTGGTCATGCACAAGTTGACATAAACAACCAAACTGTTGAAATATGGAGGTCTACTGGAAGAAGTCTCCAGTCCCAGAATTAAATACTAACATTGAACAGTTAACTAGCCAGTAAGAAATATTTTCATCTTTTAGGAAAAGTCTAGAGATGGGAAAAAGAAGAGCAGCTTCTGAAATAAATATACGTATAGGCTGGGATTGAAGGTGGTGTGAGTGGGTCTAAAGTTTGCCAAGCACCATTCACACTTGTGAATAGCTTGACAGTTCCAGATATTTCCAATATAGAGGTTGAATTACAGGCTTAGAAAGCAGAATAAATCAGGAATTAATAAAAGTTTGTGTGTAGGTTTTCTGTTATTCTTTTAGAAGAATTAAAACACTTGAGTGTAATCTCAATTGGTAGTGAGAGTCTAAATTTAGTGGATATACAATGTTCATCAATGAGCCCTTTTGAGAAGACACTCCCATTGGCTTTAACACTTTATTTTTGGTGGGAAAGAGACTTATATTTTATTTTGGAATTGTTTGTCCTTCTAATAATTGGATCTGACCAACATTATTCCTAGCCAGCCTATCCATAGTTCACACTGAAGCAAATCTAAACTTCTGGTATGAAGGTCAAATACCCTAAACACTTTATTTCAGGTTTTGATGCAAGACCTGACTCCTAAAGTACTCAGCTCTTAATGGTTTCTTAATCTCAAGTATTGATGCACACTGAGTGTGCTGAATTTAGTTTGTTAATGTAACAGCAGTTTTATGAAAAGGCTCAATAAATTTTGGAACCAAGGATTATCTAAAGAATCAAATAAAAAGGAAAAAACCTTCACTGTAAACCAAATTTGTAAATGTGGGTGATGGATCTTGGATTACCTGCCTGGTGGTTAGCTTGTAGAATGAAGTTAGAAAGACTAGGTGGTAACACTTCCATTTGGTCAAAGGACATCTCATATGGCCACTCTTTAGTTAAGCCATCCCTGCTATTAATCCCATGTTGCATTGAACATTGTATTCAGTGTAGTAGAGTGGTTAAAAGCATGGATTCTGCAGCTAGACTGCCTGGGTTCAAATTCTGTCACTGCTTCTTCCAAGTTGTGTGACCTCAGTCATGTAACTGAACTGCTTGGAACCTCAGCTTTATCCACCATAAAATAGGAACAATGATATACATATTTCACATTTTTCTTTTTTTAACTGTTAAATGAGTTAATACCTGTAAAACAATTCCAAGAGGGCCTGAGACATAGTAATAGCTCAATATGTGGCAAGCCCTTACTATTGCTATCACTGTGGCCTCCTTCATTTGACATCTTAACAAGAATGCAGGGGCTAATTTTAGAAAAAGCCCAAATTGAAGAACCAAAGGAAGAAAATCACAGGCTAATTTTTAAAATTAGCATATTTGTATATTTCAGTCGTTGCTAACTTAAATGCCTTTTATCTATTTTTTTTTCATTGTCTGGGGTTATTCTGTGAATTCTGCTCATGCTTAAGACATGGTTTATCTTACTGCCTAACTTAGATCTGATTGACAGCCAACAACTGTGGCATGAGCTTTTTTTCAGGGACAGAATGAATCCTCTAGCTGGATTAAAGATGCTCTTCTATTTTGGATGGCTTTATCCTGGTATTTTTCAAGGTGGGTTCGATTTAACAGAGAAAGGATGCCAGCTGGGTGGCTTTTATGGAATAGGTAAGCTTCTGCTAGAGACACTCAAAAACCTTTCCCCTAACCTTTGTGGATTACTGGCTCCTGCGTAAGCCTTTCCAAGCAGTGTCTCCTTTATCTAACTTTTGTTCCTATATGCCTAGTCCTTTTTAATCTGCTTTACAAGATGTACAAAGCATTAATCTATTTGTAATGGTCCCTGTGATTTCAGTATAGGTGACTATTCTTCATGAATTAAATAGTGTTCTATAAAACTATGTGTAAATGAAATAAAAGGTGACTCTACTGGGGGGTTTTAATGCTTCAAATATTGCAGTCTTCTCACTTTCAATGTACTCTGTCTCACTTGTTCCATTACATCATGGAGATGAACAAAGCGAAACTGCCGAACATATTTTCCTTTCTGAGAGAATAATGAAAACTTTGAATTGCTGAGATTATTGAAATGTTTATTACTTAAGAGCAAGTGTTGTCAGTGAAACCAGTAGTGTGTGTGTGAGGGAGAAAAGAGAGGTGGGGGGAGGTAAAGGGGCAGAGTTTAATATCTAATTCATGTAATTAATTTCTGTAACATGGAAACATCCTATATATTCAGCTAAGGAATGTTGATTATGACTCCTGAAAACTCCAGATCCACAATATTCCTCCTATGAATGTGAAAGTCAGATTCCCAAATAATTTGGAGTTCATGAGTGAAGCTTGACAGTATAGGCATGTACAGCATATTAGAAGACTGAGTATGATTCTGCTTCATTTTTAGAATGCATTGACCTTAATGGAATAAAAGATCATTTAATAATTTTTCTTATAGGCTGGTGGCAAAAGGGAAGCCTTTCTTTGTTGACTGCAAAATAAATATGAATCTACAAATTTTAATGGGTTTGGCTATATAGTTTTAAACTTATAATTAAATAAAGTAATAATATCATTAATAATATACCATTTAATGCAAACTAAGAGTACTCTTCCCTTTTTAAACTTTTTCCTTCCTAATTATCTAGCACCTTCTCCCATCATACACCAAACTGGTCAAACTCCAAACATCGCCACCAATCCAGGATGCCCAGTGACTCAACAGAATGAGAGAAACCTCATTTGAAGACAGTGAGAATCCAGAGTATGATATAAAGACAAAAAGCCTCTCCCTCCCTCTATAAATTAGACCTCAGAGTATCCAAATTACATCTGGGGAAAGATAAGAGGAATGGGTAAAGGTGAGAAGACTTCTATAGAGAGAGAACAACAGGTTTGAATGATATTATAACCATTAAAATGACTGAATATAAATCCAAAGAAGTCTTTTTAAAAAGAGACTGGGCTGCCCCTACTTAACAAATTATAATTTTTGGAGGGTCGTATGTTAGTGGTATGATGATGGAAGTAGTAGAAAGGACTGGAAAGGGGTTGGTGGATTTGTTAGCCATCTGTGGAACTAAAACATCTTCAGAGCTAAAGAATATAGTCAGTTATAGAATTAGTTATAGAATTATATAAATAAAAATGATTTTTTATACATTTGAGTCAATGTATATAATACAAACCTAATTATAGATAGAAATATTGGCTGAACTTTCTTCAAGTGTTTCAGACTGGAAATATAATACTGGCCCCATCTATGAGATTTATAGAAGGTGACAAAGACAGGATAATAGGAATGGTTACATTAATAAATAGAAAAGATGTCTTTCACCTGAACAAACATTTGCCTGTATTCCCTTTCCATGAATATCTAACTTTTGCTCCTATATGCCTAGTCCTTTTTAAATCTACTTTATAAGATGAACAAAGCACTAATCAATTTGTAGTGGTCCCTGTGATTTCAATATAGGTGAATATTACTCATGCATTAAGTAGTGCTCTATAAAACTATGTGTAAATGAAATGAAAGGTGACTCCCCCCACACACAAGCCACCTCAGTCACTGTATATCAGCATAGTAAGATGATACAGAGTCACTACTTGTCTTCTCTGTGCTACACTGTCTTCCACGTGATCCCCCCCCACACACACATACCATGTGTGCCAATTATAATGTCCCTTAATCCACTTCTCCCTCCCTTCTCTCTGGCCCTCTCCAACCCCTCCCCTTTGGTAACTGCTAGACTCTTCTTGGAGTCTGTGAGTCTGCTGCTGTTTTGTCTCCTTCAGTTTTGCTTTGTTGTTATACTCCACAAACAAGTGAAATCATTTGATACTTGTCTTTGTCTGCCTGGCTTATTTCACTGAGCATCATACCCGCTAGCTCCATCCACAGTGTTGCAAATGGTAGGATTTGTTTTCTTTTTATGGCTGAATAATACTCCACTGTGGATATGCACCACCTCTTCTTTATCCATTCATCTACTGATGGACACATACGTTGCTTCCATGTATTGGCTATTGTAAATAGTGCTGTGATAAACATAGGGGTAAACTGTCTTTTTGAATCTGGAATCTTTTCTTTGGGTAAATTTCTAGGAGTAGAATTCCTGGGTCAAATGGTATTTCTATTTTTAGTTTTTTGAGGAACCTCCATATTGCTTTGGTTTAACTGATTTACATTCCTGCCAACAGCGTAAGAGGATTCCCCTTTCTCCGCATCTTTGCCAGCATTTGTTGTTGCTTCTGATTTGGATGTTGGCCATTCTAAACGGTGTGAGGTGATATCTCATTGTGGTTTTAATTTGCATTTCCCTGATGATTAGCAATGTGGCGTATCTTTTCATGAGCCTGTTGGACATCTGAATTTCTTCTTTGGAGAAGGGTCTGTTCAGATTCTCTGCCCATTTTCAAATCAGGTTCTTTGTTTTTTTGGGTGTGAGGCATGTGAATTATTAATATATTTTGGATGTTAACACCTTGTCAAATATGTTGTTTATGAATATATTCTCCCATATAATAGAATGCCTTTTTGTTCTACGGATGATGTCCATTGCTGTACAAAAGTTTTCTAGTTTGATGTAGTCCTGTGTGTTCATTTTTACTTTTGTTTCCCTTGCCTGAGGAGATGCTTACAGGAACAAGTTGCTCATGTTTGTATTCAAGAGATTTTTGCCTATGTTGTCTTCTAAGAGTTTTATGGTTTCATGACTTACATTCAGGTCTTTGATCCACTTCAAGTTTCCTTTTGTGTTTGGAGTTAGACAATAAACAAGTTTCATTCTGTTACAGGTAGCTGTCCAGTTTTGCTAATACCAGTTGTTGAAGAGGCTGTTTCTTCCCCATTGTATATCCATGGCTCCTTTATCATCTATTAATTGACTGTATAGGCTTGGGTTTATATCTGGGCTCTCTATTCTGTTTCATTGATCTATGGGTCTGTTCTTGTGCCACTACCAAACTGTTTTGATTACTGTGGCTTTGGAATAGAGCTTGAGGTCAGGGAACATAATGTCCCCACCTTTATTCTTCCTTCTCAGGATTGTTTTCGCTATCCATGGTCCTCTGTGGCTCTGTATGAATTTTAGAACTATTTGTTCTAGTTCATCAAAGAATACTGTTGGTATTTTGATAAGGATTGCATTGAATCTGTATATTACTTTAGGCAGGATGGCCATTTTGACAATATTAATTCTTTCTCCATGAGCATGGGATGTATTTCCATTTATTGGTGTCTAATTTCTCTCATGAGTGTCTTGTACTTTTCAGAGTATAACTCTTTCACGTCTTTGGTTAGGTTTATTCCTAGGTATTTTATTCATTTTGATGCAATTGTCAATTTTCCTGATTTCTCTTTCTGCTAGTTCATTGTTACTACATAGGAATGCAACAGATTTCTGTGTGTTGATTTTATATCCTTCAACTTTGCTGAATTCAGATATTAGTTCTATTACTTTTGGGGTGGATTCCTTAGGCTTTTTTATGTACAATATCATGTCATCTGCAAACAGTTACACTTTAACTTCTTCCTTACTGATCTGGATTCAGCGGTAAAGCCATATGGTTCAGTTTTGTTCTTAGATAGTTTTTTGATTACCAATTCAATTTGATTGCTGGTAATTGGTCTGTTCAGATTTTCTGTTTCTTCCTGGGTCAGCCTTGGAAGGTTTTATTTTTCTAGAAATCTGTCCATTTCTTGTAGGTTATCCAGTTTGTTAACATATAATTTTTCATAGTATTCTGTAATAATTATTTGTATCTCTGTGGGTCCATAGTGATTTTCCCTTTCCCATTTCTGATTGTTTATGCACATAGATTCTCTTTTTTTCTTGGTAAGTCTGGCTAGGGGTTTTTCTATTTTGTTTATTTTCTCAAAGAAGCCACACCTGCCTTCATTGATTCTCTCCATTGTTTCTTGATTTTATTTATTTATTTATGCTCTGATCTTTAATATATCCCTCCTTTTACTGACTTTGGGCCTCATTTGTTCTTCTTTTTTTAGTTTCATTAATTCTGAGTTTAGACTGATCAGATGGGATTGTTCTTCTTTCCTGAGGTAAGCCTGTGTTGCAATATTCTTCCCTATTGCATGGCCTTTGTTCTGTCCCACATATTTTGCCATGTTGAGTTATTGTTTTCATTTGTCTCCATATATTGCTTGATCTCTGTTTTTATTTGGTCATTAATCCATTGATTATTTAGGAACATGTTGGTAAGCCTCCATGCGTTTGTGGGCTTTTTTGTTTTCTTTGCATAATTTACTTATAGTTTTATAGGTTTGTGGTCTGTGAAGCTGGTTGGTACAATTTGAATCTTTCTGAATTTACTGAGGCTCTTTTTGTGGCCTAGTATATTATATAGTATTGAAAATTCATGTGTCCTTGAGAAAAATATGTATCCTGCTGCCTTTGGGTGGAGTGTTCTGTAGATGTTTATTAGGCCTATCTGTTCTAATGTGTTGCTCAGTACCTCTGTCTCCTTACTTATTTTGTCTGGTTGGCCTGTCCTTTGGAATGAGTGGTATTTTGAAGTCTCCTAAAATGAATGCATTGCATTCTATTTCCCCCTTTAAGTTTGTTAGTATTTGTTTCACATATGTAGATGCTCCTGTGTTGGGTGCATAGATATTTAGAATGGTTATATCCTCTTGTTGGACTGACCCCTTTATCATGATGTAATGTCCTTTGTCTGTTACTTTATTTGAAGTCTACTTTGTCTGATACAACTACTGCAACTCCTGCTTTTTTCTCCCTATTAGTTGCATAAGATATCTTTTTCCATCCCATCACTTTTAGTCTCTGTATGTATTTGGGTTTGAAGTGAGTCTCTTGTAGGCAGCATATAGATGGGTCTTGTTTTTTTTATCCATTCAGTGACTCTATGTCTTCTGATTGGTACACTCAGACCATTTACATTTAGAGTGGTTATCAATAGTTTTGTGCTTATTGCCATTGCAGGCTTTAGATTTGTGGTTACCAAAGGTTCAAGAGTAGCTTCTTTACCATCCAACAGTCTAATTTAACTCACTTAGCATTCTATTTTAAACACAATCCAAAGGTTCTTTTTTTCTCTCTCTCTTCTTTCTTCCTCCTCCATTCTTTGTATATTAGCTGTCATATTCTGTACTCTTTGTGTATCCCTTGACTGACTTTTGGGGTAGTTGACAAAATTTTGCATTTACTTAGTAATGTTTTGGTCTATTCCCTTTTCTGTGGTTTTATTTTCTCTGGTGACAGATAGTTAGCCTTGGGAACACTTCTATCTATAGCAGTCCCTCCCAAATACACTGTAGAGATGGCTTGTGGGAGGTAAAGTCCCTCAACTTTTGCTTATCTGGAAGTTGTTTAATCCCTGCTTCAAATCTAAATGATAATCTTGCTGGGTGTTCTTGGTTGACAGCCCTTCTTTTTCATTGCATTAAATACATCATGCCACTCCCTTCTGGCCTGTAAGGTTTCTGCTGAGAGGTATGATGATAGCCTGATAGGTTTTCCTTTGTATGTGATCTTTTTTCTCTATTTGGCTGCTTTTAATACTCTGTCTTTGTCCTTGATCTTTACCATTTTAATTATTATGTCTTGGTTTTGTCTTCCTTATGTCCTTTGTGTTGGGAGATCTGTGCACCTCCATGGCCTGAGAGATTATCTCCTTCCCCAGATTGGGGACATTTTCAGCAGTTACCTCCTCAAAGATAGTTTCTATCTCCTTTTTTCTCTCTTCTTTTTCTGTTACCCCTATAATACAGTATTGTTCTGTTCAGATTGGTCACACAGTTGTCTCAATATTCTTTTATTTCTAGAGATCTTTTTCTCTCTGTGCCCTAGCTTCTTTGTATTCCTGTTCTCTAATTTCTATTTCATTACTGTCTCCTCTACATTTTCTAATCTGCTTTTAAATCCCTCCATTGTATGTTTTATTTTGGATACTGTAATTTTCGAAGTTTCTCTTTCTTGAAGTCCTCCCTGAGGTCCTGAATATTTTTATGTAGCTCCATGAGCATGCTTATGATTTTCATTTTGAAATATTCATCAGGAAGGTTGGTGATTTCAGTTTCACTTTGGCCTCCTTCTGGTGTTTGTGGGATTTTGGTTTATATCAGGTTCTTTCGATGTTTCATATTTGTAATGATTATTAAGGAATAATAACTTTGTGTAGATGACACCTAGTGCCCAGAAGCTCTACTATCTGGAGCTTCCTGGCACCTGGTACAATGGTGGGGGTCACAGGCAAGCGGTTCCAGTGCCTGCTGGGAGGAAAGAGCTCTTTCCTGCTTCCCAGCCACAGTGCCTGCCTCCACTGCCAGGGCCAATGGGCTGAGAACACAGGCAGGAGCCTCTGCATACACCCCTGTAGCTGCTGTAGGCAGAGCTGCCCTCTGGTTGGCCTGGGGTAATGGCGGGGGTAGCAGGTTTGTGAACTGATGCCAGCTGGGTGGATGGAGCAGCAGGCTGTGTATTGTGGCAGGGCACCTCAGCACACGTTGCCAGCCAGGGAGATGGAATTCCTGAAGCTCCTGGAAGTTCCCAACCTGCTGGGCTATGTGTGCCAGGACGATTTTGTCTGCCTGTCCTTTCTCCTGAGCAGCAAGCTCTGTGCAATCCTTGTCCCTTTACCAGCCCTCTCACTGTTGGGAAGTCTTTCAAAGTGTCAACCTTCCTTTTGTTCCAGAGCAGCCAATCTTGGGTACCTGTTCTTCATGAGCAGCTGGAATCTGTCTCTCTGAATATTCCTCCTGTCTTTGCTTTCCAACCTCACTAATCTCCAAAGCACCATGTAATATAGGTTCATGCATCCTGATCAGATCCCCAGGGCTGTGTGTTCAGCAGTCCTAGGCTTCCGTCCCTTCCCTGCTCTGTTTTTCTTCCTCCCACCAGTGAGCTGGGGTGAGGGGAGGGCTTGGGTCCGATCAGATGGCAGCTTTGCTATTTTACCCATTTTATGAGGTCTTCTTTTCCCTAGATGTAGGCAGTCTGTCACAGTCTTCTATCTGGTAGCTTTTTCAGGATTAGTTGTATTTCAGGATTAGTTCTGCATTTTTGTATTAGATGTGGTTTTGGAAGGAGGTTTCTGTCTCACTTCTCATGCTGCCATATTTAATCCTCCACCAATATGACCAATATTTTTATAGAGAAGTCTTAAGAAGAGGAATTGGGTATGGCTAAATGACAGTTTTAGTAAAATGTGACCTTCACTACAATATTTATCTATATGGTGGAGGAGGGAAATACCATGCTAAGGCACACATATGAAGAACTTCTTACAGTACCTATTTGTTACTAAATAGAGCTAAACTATCCCATAATTTAGGTCTTTAATCTCTATGGAAAATGTCTGAATACTGCACCTGGTTTCACCAGCTATTTGTAGGACTGCATGCAGGGGACATTATTTTTATCTTTGACTTGCATTGGTTCTGATTTACTACTGTGTACTCCAGGGCTCCCAGAAAGAGGTGACACTTAAGAATGACAAGTAATAACCTTTCCTGGTCTTATCCATATTTCCTACTTAGTATTGCTCTATAGCAAGGGTTAAGAATATTAAAAAAGAGAAGCAGTGTCTTTCAGTGTAGTCCAACAGAATTGTTTCGTGTTTTTGAAACTCTTGACAGTTACATTATAACACTTGGTAATTTGATCTCTCCCGAAAAATACCTGTAGACCTTCTGGAAGATGAGGGATCTAATTGCACTGTAGTCATCCTTTAATTCCAAAAAAGCCAGCTGAGAAGTCTACTTAATAAATTTCCTTAAAAACATAAAGTGCTCTGTGGAAACTGATCAGCTATTTTCTATTTCTATTACAAACCAAAAAGAGGGAAAAAAATAAAAGATAAATGTTCAGTCATTAAGTGATCAACATAATTTTGCATCACCAATTTTCTTCCACGTTCAGTATCTTTATCTGACCTACTTCCACCATTTTTCTCTGTCTTCAACCAGTTTCCTAACAAGCACCATTGGACTTAATCTCTGGGAGGTCTCTGGTTTTCTTCTCTAATCTCACTTAGGCAGGACCATTTTGCTTTGCAGCAATTCAAGGAGAAACTGACTTTTCCAAAAAGAACTTTTACTAACATTTAAGAGGAAAGTCAAGTGATTCTGTATTGACCAAATATAGACTTAACTCAAACTAAGTTTGGCTGGCATAGCTTGTAAGATCTTGCTCTATTTTCTTTGGCACCATCTTTACTTATAACCAGATTAAATTATTCAGATTGCAAGGCTGAGGCAGACATAGGCTGCCTCCCTTGTCGTATTTTGAGGTTCTTAGGAATTTTTGTTTTTGATCTTGTATCAGAATGGCCACTTTGGTTATGGACTCTTTTGAGCTCCTTGTCTACAGTTATCTTTGACTGTTGACCATTACTTTTTTACAGTCATCTGACTTTTCCTTGAATATCTGGATGAAGATGGCATTTTTCTATCTGGCTCCTAATAATGCCTTCTGAAGTTCTAAAGGAAACATCCCACATAGCATTTATCATTGTTGTTTGCCTTTTCTGAATATTTCTTGATCTTTAGAATTATTGTCAGGTCTCCTAGTCCAATTATATGAGTGATCAAACCTTCAGATGATTCTAGCCCTCAGGCTATGTGTCACCCCTAGTCTATAAATTATCCCAGCACGGGTAAGCCATCCTCTCTGTGCCCTTATAAAGCTCCTGATGCACAGAATATGTATGCATAATAATCTAGCTGTTGTTTTATGATACTAAATTTGGAATGTTTGTCACATCACATATATTGCATTTAAAGCCTTGAAACTAGATGGGATGAAAGACAGTTGGTGTTTGCACCCTGCACAGAGACTGAGCAGAGACTGATTAAGCAAAGGAGATTTAGATCAAATAGCCTGTGGGCTAGGAGCTCCAGGGATGTGTGGTGTCATGGAAGTCCAAGGAGGAGAACAGAGATTGCAAATGATGTCTTTTTTTTCTTTTTTATAGTGAGATCAAGAGTATAAATGCCATTTCTTCCCTTTATTCAGCAAGTGTCTTCAGTTAATTGACTTCAGTAGAAGTGGAGAAAAAAAAATCACAAGTTGAGAGATCAAATAAAGAAAACTTTTAAATACATTTGGAAATGTTACTTAAAATATTTATTTAGACTCAGGTCATTAATGCTTGCCATCAGTATCTTCCAGCTATAATTTCCATAATTTATGTAGAATCTAGGTGATAGGCAGGCACTTCCCAGTCTTCTAATATCTAGATAAAATGAACTCAAAGCCCATTTCTAAAATTTCTATGGATTTTCTCTGTACAGGCATGTTGTGCTGTGTTCTCACTGTTACCTCTGGACTGCTGCGGCTTCACGTGCTAGCTATGACTTGTCGTATCACCTAAGATATAGAACATGAACTCTTCAGTTTACACACTCACCCATACAAACTGAAAAAAATGGAAGGAAGGTAGAAAAGGAGTTGAAATCCTAACAACCCAAGCAACTTTGAGTGAAATGGTAGACATTATTATTCTTGAATGGTCTTTTGCCAGTCCTATAACCAATGTCTGCACAATTACCTCTTCCCACCCAGCAACAAGCTTTGTACCATCTCTCTGGTTGCTCTCTGCCACTTTCTGTCTTGCCTCCTCCTCTCTTACTTTTAGAAAATTTCAGGAACTCCACATTTTTTCTCAATTCTACAGAGAAATTTTCCCTTCAAGGTGTCCTGCAAGTGAAATTCCCTCCCTATAGAAGGTGGTGTGGTTATGAACAGACAGAAAAGAAACTCTGCCCTTACTTCTAACTCATTTTTAGTATTGTTCTCCTCCAGGATTTTTAAGTTACTTTACTCAGGAAGTCTTCTTGGAATATGTTCTTGTACATATTTGAAATTATCACAATTTTTGCCTTCATGAATAAAGATGACTTGGTATGTTTAGCTTAAAGTCAGTCATTTTATTTACAACTCTGGTTGACACACTTTTCCTTCTTTTATTTAGTGACATAGAATAGAATATTTGAGACACTCATAATTTTGCAGGTAAGTAGATATTTTGCCCTGATATTTTTTCTATGGATGTTTCTCTCATCTTTGAAATATTTATTACCTATCATTTCTTTTGAATTCTAAAAGAATTTTATAAGTTTATCTTTTACATATAGTTTGCTTTTTAAAAAATCTTACTAAGTTTGTTTCTTCAGCTGTAACAAATCAGGTTACTTTCATCTTTAGTTTATAATTTAAAATTATGTCATCTCTTTCTTTCTGTTGTAAGAGATTTTTTTTAGAATCCTTCTTGGTAGTCAGAATAATAACTCTCACCCTCCACCCCTGCCCCCACCATTGCCCCAAGGATTTCCGTATTCTAATCCCTGGCAATTAAGACTATGTTAGTTTACAAAGCAAAAGGTACTTTGCACATGTGATTACATTAAGGTTCTTGAGGTGAGAGGTCATCCTGGATTGTTTGGGTGAGCTCAGTGTAATCAAAAAAGGTCCTTCTAAGAGGGATCAAGAGGGTCAGAGTCAGAGAGAAATATTGCAAGATGCTGTATTGCTGGATATGAAGATGGAGCCAGGGGCCACAAGCCAAGGAATACAGGAAGCCTGCAGAAGCTAGAAAAGTCAAGGAAATGGATTCTCCCCTAGAGTCTCTAGAAGGAACAGAGACATCTTGATTTTAAGATTTCCAGCCCTAGCTCTGCAAGAGAATAAATATATATTGTTTACATCACATTTTTTGTGGTAATGTTCAGTTTCATAGTAAAAAATCTCTAATTTTCTGATACATATAAATAAAAAATTTTTAGAATTATTTTCTGGCTATTGCAATAATATTATTTTTAAAAGAAGATAGTTTGGATTTTTCAAAGGAATGTAATCAAAATTATAGTATCTTCCCTTAAGTATGATAGTTTTTCTCATTTGGTCATCCATTGAGGGCTACCTATGCTTTTCTAGTCTTGTTTTATGACCAAATAGAAAAATGGATATCGTTTCTATTAGCTTAATATGATCTCCTACTATTATCTCTCCTGTCTAAATCAAGTGATAGATTTGAAAAAGTTACAATATAATAGTGTAACTCTGTTCTACACAATGATATGAAGGGCATATAAATGTGTAGGCATAGGGTCTTTTTGTGTTTATACAGAGGATCAACGCCTAATTTGGCTACCCCGAAAATGAACTAAGATACGATATGAAAAAGAACTTCCAACATCAGCACTCTCGGGAAGACTCATGCAAGAAGATGACCATCAAAAAACCCCAACAAAGATCCATGCACTGCTACAGGTGTAGATGCACTCATCCCACCAGTTCCGGGACTTGCCATGGGAATGAAGAAGGAGATATCTAAGCCGGCCTGTGCATACAGCAAAACAACAAATTTGACTGGATCTAAACTGTTGGAACTCAACCAAGAATTAGGAGAAGTGCAAACTGTAGCGCTCCAAAATCTTACAACTACAGACTATTTACTGTTAAAAGAACATATGGGATGTGAACAGTCCCCAGGAATGGGTTGTTTTAATTTGTCTGATTTCTCTCAGACTGTTCAAGTTCAGTTGGACAATATTCACCATATTATAGATAAGTTTTCACAAATGCCTAAGGTGCCTAACTGGTTTTCTTGGTTTCACTGGCGATGGCTGGTAATTACAGCTATGCTTTGGTTACGTAACTGTACTCCTATTATGCTAATGTGTGTGTGCAATTTAATTAGTAGTTTAAAACCTATACATGCTGAAGTTACTCTACAAGAAGGTATGTCAAAGAAATAATCAATCTTCCCAGGTTTTCTTCCACCTGCTACTTCTATAGCTTTTCTTCTTCCTTCCTAATTATAACCCTTAAGTAGAATTCGTGCCTCATATCGAATTTACCGAGTATCATAATTCTTCCAAGTGGTAAAGACACCTCAAGACAAATGCTGGGCATAGAAGCCACAGGGCATAAAATATACAAAGAAGTAAAAAGCTAACCTTTTCAAACAATAAGGCTTTTCTCTCACTTACCAACTTAACATTTCCCTGTATGGCCCCAGAAGATGACTGGTTAGCCAGAGACGGGTAAGATTCCTCAAGGTAGGAACAACCTAAGACAGGCACAGTCGCAGGGGGGCCATCAGGTGAGAAAATGGGGATCAACAGAGGTGAGGCTTAGAACCTCCCCCCCCTGTTCTGAGAGAAATCTTCTACATACGTGGATGTTTTATTGCCCTTGTCTAGCTTGGATTAACACATAGTCTACAGGCACACACCTGATCATCTACATTTGCTCTCTTACAACACTAAACTATGTTTTCTACCTTTATCTTGTATCTACCTACCACTTCAGCATTTTATTAAAAATAATAATAATAAAGAGAGAAATGTGGTATCCACATATAAATCAAGTATAAAAATCAAATGAATATTCATATTTGAACTGACTGTTTATAGTTCATAATGCATGATCAAAACCAAAAGCCTCTGTGATGACTGCCCTTGTAAGGTTCACCATGTAACTTATTCACTATGTAAGAATTTGTTCTCCATGTAAGAAATTGTTCGTTATGCTTCAGAAGATTGGAGACTGATGAAAATTAGGCTTGGGGTGGATTAATGATTGTGCATTGAGCATTGACCCCCCTATACAGAATTTTTTTTGATCAATAAATATGAGAGATGCCCTCACAAAAAAAAAAGTACACACTTCCAATTGTAAAATAAATAAGTAACCAGGATATAATGTGTAGCATAAGGAATATAGTCAAAATATTGTAACAGCTTGGTATGGTGATAGCTGGTACCTAGAATTATCATGTATATAAACGTTAAATCACTGTTGTACACCTGAAACTAATGTAATACTGTGTCAACCACCCTTCAATTAAAAAAAAAATAAATTTGAAGGGGTGGAAGGACAAAAATAAATAACTGTTAGTCCATGGGGACAGAAAAAAAAAATAGTGTAACTCTGAAGTCTTCCCAATTCTTAAGGTTTCTGAGACAACTCTTTCCTCTACTGCAGAAATAAAGTGACTCAAACTTGCATCTAATGTGAATACAGATAATAGAGTTGTTTCTCAAATAATTTCTGAGATTCCAGGTAAGTAGTTGCAAATTTTAATAACCATTTGCCATCTTTTTACTATCAATCACTTAGAGAATGATTCCCTGGTAGTTAGAGTGATGTTAAATGTAGAAAGTATCATGTCATTCCCTTATTTAAATCCTTCAGCAGGTTTTCATTTCACTTAGGTAAAAGACAAAAATATTTAAACACAAACTTTAGCATTATGTGTCTTTTGCCTACCTTTCTGGGGTTGTGGGTGCTATCTCTCATTGTTGTCCTGTTGGTGACTTAAACACACCAAGTTCCTTCCCACCTTAGGCCTTGGCAACTATCCTTTCCTCCATGAAATGTTCTTCCTTCCCCGTTTCTGCTTCCTAACACCTCTTACTCCTTCAGGTTTTGTTTTAAGCATCACTCCCTCAGAGGTTTCTAGTGATCTTGCCAGCCAATTGAAATTAGCTCCTCCTGTTACAGCTTCTGATAGAATCCTTTAAGTTTTCTCAGTGGTTATTTCACACTTGTTCCCTCCAAAAGGATGTAAGTTTTAAGAAGGCAAAGAAGGCAAAAAAATCTATCTCCAGAGCAAAGTTCAAGTAATATTTGAGGAAGTAAACCAATTTGAATTGCTGTTCATGGCTTTTCCATGGTGATTTCTGGCCTTTTCATTTTATCCTGTGTTCTAGTCCATTAATTTGTCTTAGCCTCAGAACATGAATATGACTTTGTTTTTCATTTCCCAAGTCAGTGCTAAAAGAAGGCTGACACCAGGTTGCAAGGTCTTTTTTTTTTTTAACATCACTTATTCATTCAAAATATTTTGAGAAACAATGCACTAGGCACTATTCTAAATGTTTAGTGGCATGTCATGGGGAGCAAGCTGCTCCATAAGGCCTTGCAGTGCCAATTATATGGTCCAAATGTTTTGGACCTGTACAGGTGAGGTTATGCTCCTGGTGATACAATGCCTGAATTTCATTTTTACCTAATACCTTCAAATACAGAAAGTGTTGGTATTAATTGGTCAGTGCTTTCTCTACTGCATTATGGATTCACTGCTTTCTTAAAAGAGGATGTTTGCCACTGGTACTCCATGCTGTCCTTTAATAAAATTCTATCTGTACCAACAGAAATGCCTCAAAATTTCTTGCATATGACCAGCATATCTCTTTACATTCTGGTGTTAATGTAGGATTTTTTTTCCCTCTTTCCCCTTTAAAAGTATACTGGGCATTGCAATTGGAATTTGGGAGAGGGAGATAAATGTCTGCTCTTGTCATTACCTTGCCCAGAAGCTTCTAATAATTTATTCACCAAACTATGGTCCTCCTACTCTCTTTTCTGTTGTGTCTTTATCAGTTTATTTTTGTTATGGGTAGGAACTGCATTCCAGGAAATTACTATGTATATTAAAAACTCAGGAGTATCTGTACAGCATGAAATATCCTGCAATAGGTTGTCCAGAGAACTTCAGAGGAAGATTTCATGACTCCAGTAACATTTGTATTTCATAGTTGATTGAATAGTCTTATGAAATGAATAAGCACTTTCATGAATACTTCACACTGTTGATTTACTCCAATATATTGGCATTTGAATGTTCACCACCTCTATCAAATCAATTCAGCATTACTAACTTCACTTCTAGGAATGGGATTTTTGTAGTCTTTTCCATAACTTGGAGGAAGAGTGGAGAAAAAGCTCCATGAGGTATGAAAGAGTGCTAGAATTCTTCCTTTTTATAAGTGAACTCAAGTGGCATCAGAGGAAACCCAACCCATATATGTGAAAATATGAAACACTAAGGTGTGGAGAACATTCAGATATAAAATGAGATTACTGTGTAAAAAACACTATCATCAAAATAGAGTTGTTCTTTTGAACTGTATCATTGGGGAATAATCTTGGAAAAAAGGAACTTCCAGCACTAGTTATGGCTGTTATCCACTAGAATGACTGTAAGAGTGGCTTATTAGTATGTTCTTAGAAACACTAATATTTCTCCTAAAGTCTGAAACAACTAAATGAAGTGTGGTCTTTTCAGAACTGAAACCAATACATCATCAATTTTTATCCAATTGCTTCCTAAAGTTTTTTTTTTTATCCAATTGCTTCCCAAAGCACTTCCTAAAGTGCTTCACCTAATATAGTTCATAAGCAGAAAGTAGAATATAAGCAACATCATATTTAATTTTCTACCAAGGGAGTATATTTAATATAATAATATTATTTTGGGCCCTATATATTGAAAAAGAGAATATATATTCCTTTAAACTATACTTACATTCTATTGGGTACCTAATTATATTCCCTTTGGACTTTAAAGAAAAACACAAATGTGATGAGACAATGAGAAATTATAACACTAATTTCATTTTATATAGAGATAATATACATGGACTTTTCTTGTCATAGTAAGTAAAACATTTCAGAGGTCTAAAATAAAATATTAACCTACTCTTACTTTTCCTATTTCCTACTAAGATAACCCAACATAATCAGTATCAAAATAGTGTCTATCTTCTACATCCCTCTCTATGTTTATACAAATAAAATTAACTTGATAGAATATATGAAAATATTTAAGACAATATCAAAATTGAGCCAAATCTTTTATAATACTACTATAATCAAAATAATATGGTATTGGCTGAGGAATAGACCTTTCACACATATACCACTATATTCTGTGTGGCTATCACACATGAGTATTTAGTGTTAGCCTCCTGCTCAAGTTTCCAGTGATTCTTCATTGTCTGTAGTAGTGCTGCCCAACAGAACTTTCTATGATGATGGAAATATTCTGTAATTTGATCTGTCCAACAGGTAGCCACTAGCTATCTGTAGTTACTGAGGACATGAAACATGACTCGTGAAACTAAGGTACTGGATTTTTAATTGTGCTTGATCTCAATTAATTGAAATGTAAATGGACACAAGTGATTTGTGGCTACTGCACTGGACAGCACAGCTCTATGTCAAACCCAAACTTCTTATCAAGCACGTTAAGATCCTCTATAATTTTATCTCAGACAACACTAGCTCAAGGCCTATAGGGTCTAAGATAAAAACTGAAAGAGGGTGTGCTGCAAATGCATGAAAGTCTAAAAGCATGGTTAATATTACACAGGAAAATTGTTCACACATTTTCTGAATACATTCTTCCTGAAAGCACAGCTTCTGAGTAAAAGTCATTCAGCCAGTTCCCCCTCCTCATTTTTCAGGTCATTTTTTTAAGTAGTTGATATACAATTTTATGTTGGTTTCAAATAAACAACAGTTTAAAGGTCACCCCTATTATTAAATCCTCACCCTCTTTAGTGCAGTTACTATCAACATAGTAAGATGTTACAGAATCAGTAACTGTATTCTCCATGCTGTACTACTGTCCCTGTGACCAACTTATATTGTGATTGAGAATTATTGTTCCCCTTTATCCCCTTCACCTTCCCCCCTAACCCAAACCCTCCCCCTTGGTAACCACTAGTCCCTTCTTGGTGTCTGTGAGTCTACTGCTATTTTGTTCCCTGTTTTTCCAGCTTGTTTTTTATTATTGCAGCCATGTTGGTTGGGAAGAAAGAGGATGTAAAGTATGCATATAGTCTTTTGATTGATTAATCTTTTATGATGCTTATATGAGAAGAATGGACAGGGTAGGACTAATACCACTTTTGGCTAACCAAGATTAGGTTTTACCACACTCAGTTGGTGGAGAGGTAATTTGATACATATTTACTTCCATTTGCTTGGCAGCAGTGCTCTACTAATTAGTATCTCTGGAAATGATTTTATGGAGCCTGTTAACATACTGACAGATGACATTTTATTTATTTATTTTTTGTATCTTTGTCTTTCATTTATACAATCAAGAATTATGTCTTTTGGACAATAGTTCATACTTTGTAATGGTCTTCTAATATGTAAAGAATGAAAAGGACAGATATTTAGTCTGCTTATAGATCTGATATTGTATATCTCATTGTATATCTGAGATTCCATTTACCTAAATACTGTTACTTACAAAATTTCTGTCAGTAACTGCTCAGCTATGCAGAGATTGTGCGTTTATGAGTGCAAATGGCCTCCTGATTTTTAGAAAACAAAAACTAGCTCTTCTTTGGCAGCAAAACATTTCCAGTGATCTTCTTTTCTCACATTAAATAACAAAGATTGGATTTTTCTAAATGTTTTGTCTATGCAACATCTTTAACACTTTAATTGATCTGAAATGATCTTGGCCTTGTAAAGTATTCTCACTGAATGGCTAGGTTTTTCCTTTCTCTTTGAACCAATGAGAACATTTTACAGCACCTGGTTCTTTAAAAAGCATAACTCATGCCATACCTACAATGTTGGCACAATGCCAAGAAAGCCTTTTTGTGTGTGTTTGTGGTGAATCATTCATAGTCTGTAAGATCTATCAAAACAGCGTTGTTTGAAAACCTGGTTTTACCTATTTTTTTTCCTTCTGATGACTCATACTTTAATACTTTCATGTTAGATTCTCTTTTCTTGTTTCTCATCATGTTCATTCAGAGGGAGTTCTTTCACTAGTTCCAAAATGTGAATTTCTATATTCTGTCAGTTTTCATCTTGAAACATACACACAGCAATATGCTCTGAATCATAAAATTCTACATTAAATCCCAACATTTAAAAATACCCCACTTATTCTCAATTCAGGTTTACCTGCACTTCTGTTCCCATTTTTATTTAGTACAAATTTATTAACATTTTAAATTCATTGGCACTTGAAACTTCATTTCATCTGTTAGGAAGATTTTGGCTACAAGAAACATGATGCTATGTGGTGGCTTAAACAATAAGGACACTTAACACCTCATGTATGAATATGAAAAGTATGGTGGTTTCACGGTTAGCTGAATGAGTAGTTCAAAAATGGTCTTAAAATCTCAAGTCCTTCCCACCATTTCTTTCAAGTCAGTTTTATTGATACACAATTTACATATAATAAAATCCATAAACTTTAAGTGTATAAGTAGGTAAGTAATGGCACAGCAGTAATCATGTAATCACTACCACAATCAAGATATTAAACATTTCCATCATTCCAAAAAGTTCCATTAGTTCTTTTGCAGTCAGTCCTATTCCAACATAGTCCCTCATAATTTAAATAAATTATAGTATGTACTCATTGTGTCTTCTTTCCTTTGCATAACACCATGCTTTTGAGATCCATCCAGATTGTTGCTTGTGTCAGTAGTTTGTTTTTTTGTTGCTTGTGTCAGTAGTTTGTTTCTTTTTATTGCCGAGTGATATTCCACTGTTTAGGAGATATACTGTATACCATGATATGTTTATCCATTTTCTATTTGTTGGGAATTAGAGGTTTTTTCCAGTTTTTGACTATTTATATGAAGCTGCTATAAACATTCACATACAAGTATTTGTGTAGATATATGTTTGCATTTCTCTTAGGTAAATGCCTAGAAGTTATAATATGAATGGTGGGTCATATGCTAATTATATGCTTACCATTGTAAGAAATTGACGAACTGTTTTCCAAAGTGGCTGTACCAGTTTGGATCACCATGAGCAATCTATGAGCCTCAGTTACTCCACATACGACCAAAATGTGGTGTCTTAACAGTGCTTTTGAAGAACATTTTTTATTTTGATAGTTAATTTATCAATTTCTTCTTTTAGGCTTTCAGCTTTTTTTGTACATTCTAATTCAACACAGTCAAAGGTCACAAAGATTTACTAAATCCAAGACCATAAAGATTTTCTTGTAGGTTTTCTTCCAAATGTTTTAATAGTATTACCTCTTATATTTAGATTTAAGATTATATTATGATCAATTTCAAGTTAGTTTTTAATATGAGGTATGAGTTAAGGATTGAGGTTCTTTTCTTTCTTTCTTCTGTCCTCCTTCCCTTTTGTCTTTTTGTATATTTGGATATCTAAGTATGCTAACCTCATTTGTTCAATGTCCTGCCATTTCTGGTGAATTAGATTTATACTTTGTCCTTTTCTCATGGTCACAAAATGACTGCAGAAATTCTATGTATTACATCCAGCATGATAACTAGAAAAGACCATCTCTTTATAGAAGTGTCCAGGAAACTCTTCTTCACCTCGTTACCTAAACGTCATACATGCTTACTATCTAAACCGATCACTGGAAATGGGAATAGGCCAACCATAATTCATTTACTCAAGAAACAAATATGCTTTAACAAGAAAATGGTATGTTTTCTATATGCTTCCTAGGGACCAGGAATACATCAGTGACTAAAACAGCCAAAATGTCTACTTTCGTGGAGCACACAATCTTCTGAGGAAAACTATTTGTCTCTTTTCATAATAAATAAGTAACCTGTATATATTGTTGTACAATAGTAAGTACTAGGAGGGAAAAAAGAAGAGGGGCTATGAAATACTGTGGGTAGGTTGAAATTTTAGATAGATTAGTAAGGAAAGGCCTCATTGAGTGGACTTTTGAGTTAAGAACTGAGAAAGTGATAGAGTAGGCCATACAGATACAAGATTGAAGAGTGGTCCGGGCAGGAGGAAGTCCTGAGAATAATAAGAAGGCTGCCGTGATTGGAAGGAATAATAGGAAATGGGGATACTCCTAGTAATAGGAAATGCAGAACATGTAGACGATTGTAGATGATTCCCAATCAAGGGGCCATTTTGCCAAAATTTACAAAATTTGGTAATATCTGGAGATTTTGTCATGGGAAAGCCAGGGATGCTGCTAAATATCCTACAAGGCACAGGGGACCTCACCACTGGACCCTCCTTGCCCTCTCAACAAAGAATTATCTGGCCCAAACATCAATAGCACCAAGATTGAAAAATGCTGTTTTAGGTCATAGTAAGGACAGGCTTACAGTTAATGAATTGGAATGACACTCTAGTGTTTTGAACAGAGGGAGATCTAATTTAAGCTTTAAAAAAAGAATTTAGGAGGGTACTACAGTTAGCCATGATGTTTTGGACCAGGATGATGGCATAGGCGTGGTAAGAAGTGGATATATTTTGAAGGTTGAGTTAATAGGATTTACTAACTTTCATAGACTCAATGTGTCCTCTGGAAATTCTTCAAAGAAATGGTATTAGGAGGTGGGGCTTTTGGGAGGTGACTAGGTCATAACCTCTTTAGTCCTCAGAATTGTGAAAAATAAATTTCTGTTGTTTGTAAGTCACCAAGTCTATGGTATTCTGTTATAGCAGCCTGAACAAAAACACTGACATACGAAAGATACAGGTGTGAAAGAGAAGAGCCATATATGACCCCTCAAGAGTAATCAGTTGTGGCTGTTGCTACAGTTTCATCTTTCCAAAAAAGTAACCTGGTGAAGAGGGTAGAAATCTGAATGCCTTTGAATAGGAGAAAAAAATGCCCATATGGATGTTTGGATAGGCAACGGATAGCATGTTACATAGGTGTCTTATGGAAATAAGAATAGATATTGTTGGATTAGTGAATGGCTACCTTAAAGGGCACAATTATTCTACATATAGATAATGCTGGGTTTGTTAAAAAATGTTTTTATATCCTCAGCACCAGTTGCTTTTTAAAAATGTCTTCTCATGCCATCTTTCTCTTGGTGACAATTTGATAGATGTAGTAAAACCTAAAACCTTTATTCCTTCCAGTATTGACATCCCAAGCAATTATTTTCTACAAAGGATGTTGATACAGTTTAATAATTGCTTCTTGAACATTGTTTTGTCTACTCTAAAATATTATGTATATAAGCTCATCATAAGTCTTTAATAAATGTTAGAAAACTACTTAATATATTTGTCTCACTTATTTATCCTAATATCTTACAATTTATAAGCTGGTAAGGATCCTCTTCTAGACCACATTCTACTTACTCTTTTTCAGCTAGGCCTTGACTTTTGGACTTCCATATCCTCCACATTGTGCAATTTTGGAAAGAATCCTGCTAAGTCAGTTGCAGAGAAGCCCATCCTCTGTAACTGATCACACTCTATACCTGATACAGTCTTTTATCTTCCACCTTCCCCCAGGGGAGTTCTGATCACCTGGCCGGCTAAGAATCCTTTTAGCTCAGCTTAGCCAGAATCCTCTCTTTACTAACCCTGATGATTTTCACTTAGTAATTTTCTATCCACCGCTCGACGGCTATAAATTTCCCCTTTGTTGTACGCGAAAAGCAGCTCAGTTCTTTCGTTCTATTACAACAGTTTTGAAAGAAGTCTTCCTTACCATTTTCACTTCCTTATTCATTTCATAGTGACTTTCTCTTTAATAAACCGGGTTTATTTACTAAACAAATAACCTAAATAACTAGGGTTATCTCCACTTCATAGTCAAAGGAAATTGAAGTTTTATAAAATAACTGCGTTTAATTAAGCTTATCCAGCTAGTAAATAGGTCTTAAGCCATATGCCTGAGAACTTAAATGCTGGGTTACAGGCCTTCCTACTCACATTACGCTTCTTGCTCCAGAAAGCCTGGCGAGTATGAACAGTTGCCAGGTAGATGCTCAGTAAGGGCTTGCCCATTTATTTGGAAGCTCTGGTGCTGAGATCATGCCACAGGAGACCTAAAATTCCTCCTACCTCGCCGTGGTTGTTTCACACCAAACTGATCTGACGGTTCATCCTCCAGACTCCGGCGGGAGAGGGTGTGTGGCAATAATACAGCTCCCTCTTCCCGTCGGTATCACCTGCGGGCAGACAGGCAGTGGGAACGACAGTGCGGGATGCCGCCTGCCTGAGGCTCCTCGGGCCGCATGACCGGCGTTGCCGGTGTCTGCGCCGCCAGCGAGACGGGGCGGGCCCGCCAGGCAGTAGTGAACATAGTTAAGCCGCTGCCGAGGGCCGGCTCGGCGCAGGGCCCGCCTTCCCGCAGGAGTAAAGGTCCTTGGCCCCGCCCGCCCCGAGAGGTCGGTGGGAGGCGTCGCGCGCGGACTGGCGGCGGGCACACCGAGGGCCGGGGTCAGCCTTCTCCAGCAACGAGCCCTGGGGTCCGGGAGGTACCCGGCAGCTCCGCGCCCCGCTCTCGGCCTGCCCGCCCCCGCCGCAGGCCCCGGGAGGAGCGCGGTCGCAGTGAGACTCCGGGCCTCGCGGCCGCGCCTCAAACCCCGTCCGGGCGGGCTCCCTGCTAACGCGGTTGGTTCCTTACTTTTCCCGACTTGGAGCGAGAACCTGGCGTCCTCTTCAACTCGCGTTTGCCCAAAGCACGGGTTGGAGGCGTTGGGGGCACACGGGGCGAGGTTCTCTTTTCTCGGGTTTAGAGAGAGCTTGCGGCGGGAAGTCCGTTCCAGGAAGCTGCTGGCTTTGCGGTGGTGCTGGCGGGGCCGGGCCTGGAGTCCCGGGGCCGCCGACGGGGTCGCGCAGGGCAGCCTCCGCCCGCAGGACGGGTCGTCGTGGCGGCCCCGAGCCACCGCTGGCGCGGGTTCAGGCCCCCAGAGCCCCTGTGTGTCCGCGGAAACTAGGGTGGAGAGGTCTTCCTCATAGCCCTGGGGAGGAGCCCCATAGCAGAAGGGTCGTCCGCGTCAGGGACTGGCCTTGAGGGGAGGCCGTCGCCTCCTTTAGGGAACTGAGCTCGCCCACGGTGTACATTTTATTATCAGTCACCTGTCAGGTCTCAAATTCTGAAGCTGCGGACTTTAGCCGACGCCGTTTTTGTACTCTATACTTATTTAGAATTTATTCCCTGCTGAAAAATTGTTCTTTGAAGACTTTAGGTTTTAGAACAACAAATACGTATTAGACACCAGTATATATAAATCACTGGTCAAGGGGAACCTCTCCTCCAAGAACCCCCCAAACTTTTTCGACTTTAGGCATGGTCCACCATCTAAATACCTGGCTTCTCTTGTATTCTTGCTAGGAGGAGGACAGGTGAATACTGTCAAAGATTTCTGCTGTGTTCCTTTGCTTTACCTGGGTCGTGCTAAGTAACCCAGGACATTGGATGGAAGTTCAGTGGAGGAGGGAAAATGTATTAAAAGGAACAAACGTTCTCATTTCGGAGATGGAAGATTATGCAAGGAATACTTTACATTAACTTTCATTTCAAAAACATTCACCGGTTTTTTAAATATTCTTTGGAAAAGTTACCTTCACATTTTAAATTAATTTCAGGCATAATTGGGGTTTTTTTTCCGCTCCTGAGAAATTTTCTCTTCCAACTCAGAATCTCTCATTGTGAAATTCACTAACCTGTGTACAAGTATAATCAATTGATTAAAATTGTATGACTATATTATGGAGTATATGCTTTTGTTTTTGGCAGTACTGCCATTAATCTCTAAGGGAGGTTAATTTTTGCTTTGGTGAGGGTGGGAAGGGACACAGTATAGAGAAACAGGAAAAAGCTGAAAGAGTAGCATGCCAGCCTTAAAACCCCAGTGGCCTAGTGCTCTGCTAAGTTATATATCCATGAAAATCCCAGGCTTATTTAAAAAATACTGAGTACCTCCTCTATGTCAGTTGTGATTGGCCATGATATACATGGCCACCATCTCCATGTTTTCCCAGTGCACAACTGTATTTTCTCCTGACTGAAGATCTCATCTTTGACACTTAGCATTCTCAATGGAAAGCATATTTGCATGTGTATGAAATTTATTTAGTCTTTGTGATTGGAAATTGTAAACTTCTTAAGGTGTATTCTGCACTGTTAGTATTATAGACATCCACCCTTCCCCCACTCCCCATTAAATTAATTCTGGAAATGTTAGGGGAAGTTCAACAGGTTTTAAATATCAGTATCTCTTAGATTTCAGTGTTGTAATGTATGTGAATCTCCAGTTTGAATATGGTGTATAGGCTTTTCCAATCCCAAGTGATTTCAGAATCCTAATTTATATAGGAAGTGAGAAAGACGTTTTGAGACATGTATTTAAACTGGCGTTTTGTTTTTTATTTTTAATCACTTATCTCACCCCTTCTGCCAACAGAAGTAATGCCACCAAGAAGAAATGAGAAATACAGACTTCCTGTCCCACTTCCAGAAGGGAAGGTTTTGTATGATATGGAAGGAAACCAATGGGTGCTGGGCAAGATAATTGGCTCTGGAGGATTTGGACTGATATACTTAGGTAAAGTATATGTTATCAGATAATTTTATATATGTGACTGTAACTATAATCACTTAAAAATATTTTGAAAGTTGAAACTTTGAAATAAATAGAATTCATAAATATACTTTATTAAGGAATATAAAGATAGTTAATGTTTATTAGAATGTGTAGGTTCAGGATATGACTGACCCTGTTCCTTGTTGTCCATGTTTTTCTCAATGACTCTTAGAAGTCTTTTCAGAGTATAATGACATAATCTGCCAGACAAAATTTTAATGTTCCCTTTTGAGGGTGTGTCTTCCTTGAAACCTTGCTTTTTACAGCTCAGAAATCACAACTGAAACAAAAACACTTTCCATTTGTGAATCTTAATCATTAATATTTAAGTAATACAAGATTCTAGTCATTTCTTAACTAGGCTTCACTAGAGAACTGAGCCTTAATACCTTCAAGGCATTTATTGCATGGAATGAATTAAACATCACTCCTGTGCATTTGGAGTGGTACTAGATATGTACCATCACTGAGATAATTGAGAAAATAGAAACTTAATTTTTTGTGGGTTTTTTTTGGGCAGGTAAGGAACCTAGCTGAGTATACTTTTACACTACACTTAAACGTTTAAAAATTATACTGAACTTAAAAGGATCATTCAGGGTTAACTTAATTGTGTGATTGTATTCTGAAAAGACCTCTAGGAGTCATTCCAAAATACATGAACAGCAACAAGTAGGGTCAGTTATGTCCTGAACCTACACATTCTACTAATTACCTTAGTTTAATGATGCAAGGATATACAAGTTAAATATTAGTGATTAAAAAAATTATCCTCAAGGATAAATTCTAAATGTATTGTCTCATTACATATGTTTCTGTTGAAGTTTAAAAGGTGGTAAAAGACCTTCATTGGGGGAATCTTGGGTTCTTCATTAAGCATTTCAAACTGCAGAGTGGTAAAGACTTTCCCTCCCCTCCTGGGTTCAAGAGTTGGGTCTATGACATAAACAGAGCAAGCAGGTTAACAGGAGAAATGGTATATACAAGAAAAGTCTGAATACAAGAAAGCTATTGCTTTGGATCCCAAAGCTTATCAGTTATACGTTCAGTTTTTTAACATTCTAATTACTTGAGTAATTTCAAAGAAGTACAGCAAAGCATTGATTGTAATCTTTTTATTCCTTTTCTCTTTTTAAAATATAAATACTATTTGTGTTAATATGTGTTTAAATTTAAGTGCATGTTTAAAATTAAATATATGCCTGTGCACATATATGTATATGTATACGTATGTGTGAATCACACTGCTTGTGTGATTCCTGTTGTGAGAAAGGAATTTATTTGCTCAGACATGTGATTTATTTGTCCCTATCCAAACACAGAAAAATCTTTACTTCTTTCAGTCTAAATAGGTGTCACATATTTTACCTACTTTTTCTCATTACCAAAATAATATTTGTTTTACAGTAATTTTCAATCTTCCATATGTTAGGCAGTACCTGCTACTATCTGAATTTTAGAACATGGATCCAAGGAATATTAGCAAGTGTACACCATTGGAGAAAAGCTTTAAGGAAATGTATAACTATTTTAGTAAAAGTCCCTATACTTCAGATATATAAAAAAGGTGTATGTTCCAAATGTTGTCAGTTTCATCAAAAGTGGCACTCATAAATAATAGGATCAGCTCTTTTGTTGGATGCCATCAGCAATAACTTCATGAGACTTAGTTTTTACTGACTGTTTTAAATGCTAAGTAAATCCATATGAAATTATATCATGTTTTTGCATTTTACCATGGTTTTTATCACTTCCTGTAAATAAATGAAGCAGCAGGTAAACTCAAGCTTTCCTTAATACCGTTGTGCCCAACTGTTTTCTTTTCAGATATTATTCTTTCCAGATACACTGTTTTGGCAGACACTTCATCAGCATTTGATGCCTAAGGCTGAGAAGAAACTAGCCGCTATGTCTAGCTCACTGTGCATGTACAAGTGTCCTCTATCTTTGAGATCAATAGCCAGGGCCTTTCAATAATCAGCAACTTACAGTAAAGGGGAAGGGGCAGAGAAGTTTGGTGTTTACTTATGACTTGGAGAAATAATGTGCCTGTAGCATTAATAGAAGTAGTTATAAGAGGGAAAAGAAAAGTCTGAATACAAGAACAAAGTCAAGGTTCTCTTTTTGTATATGAAAAGAGAAGGGGGATACAGGAAGAAAGGAAACTGGTTTAGGGGATGGAAAAAATTGCTGTTATTTTAGTAACAAATAAGTGAAAAAGTTTCTAAAATTCCAGGGAAGGAGAACTGAGAGTTTGAATTCTACGTTAATGAAATGTGTAACATAGAACCAGGCAAACTAAGAGAGAATTGGATAAATAAGAGTGTTTAAATAAGAGGTTTAAATCTGAGTTGAATTCTGACCTCACATCACCTCGTCACTAGTCTTTGTTCTGTTCTTTGTAATTGGGATAATAGTAATTGTAGAAGTAAATGAGATAATGTTTTTAAGGAACTTGGAACTTGGTAAGCAGTTAAATGTAATTTATTTACTTATTTAGAATTTCCCATTCTGAATGATAGTTGAAAACTAGGTTCAGTATTTGGTGCCACGGTGGATTAGGATGCTGACAAAGTCATCTGTTGGAGAGACTTTCCATTCATTTATTCATACATGGATTGTGATACATTTAGGTACTAATGTAGTAAAACTCAGAACATAGAGAATGTCAGTGGAAGACTATAACATTTTACTTACCAACCTAAATCTATTTTCCCCCTACAATTTACAAGAGTGGCCATAATGAGAGTGAAAACTTATTTACACTGTATCTTATCTGCTTCAGATCTGAAAGATACTGGGTTTCAGAAATTGGAAATCCAGAAAAATAGAATTATAGGTAATAAGCTTCAGCCAGATTCCTTTGAAGTCTTATTATTTGAGTAATAACAGAAGTGATTTATCTGTGGAAGCATTAGTTTTTTGAGGTTGGGCATAGTGAAGACCATTTAGTATCTTTGGAATATCAAGCATAGGCTCATGTTCCACATTGTTTGCCTGAGAGACTGAGACAAGTTTGGGATACTTAATCCACACAAACCAATTTGCTTTATTCTTTCCCATAATTTACAATGTCACCCTTAATTCCAGCCTGTAATCTTATAGAAATATACTCTTAGTCACAAGAAAAGCTGACAAGTTGACAACTATCATGATGCCATCTAACAATATGTGTATTCTTTACTGACAGTAAATCAATAGTATTATCTTTTATGAAGAACCATACATTATTATAACTAAAATTAACTCAGGGAAAGTCTTAAGATCAACTCATTTATCCATGGATGAATGTTTAGACTTCATCTAAGTGACTGTTGTACATATTTTTGGGTCATGCTCTCAGATTAGCTCAATTTTGCTCTTCAGAAACATGGAAGAAATTTTTTGCAGGGGTGGGGTGAAGGTAGAGAGACTAGGACTTCTAGAAATTAACAAAGTTTAACTCATTTTATTGGTAAGGAAACAGACTTCTGCTTATGAAGAAACAGAAAAGATACATGTATGGTTTTTAACTTCTTTTACTTTTTGTTAGCTGTAAAGGATTGATTTTTAAGGTATGAAGAATCATGTTCAAAAGAGCCTAATGATAATGCCCAAAAATGTAGAGTTACTGGTACACGTATTACTTCATTGTACATTGCTGTATTAAATGTTATTTTGGTACTGTTTTACAGAAAAGTCTTTGAAATAAGTTATTAATCTTATCTAACATATTGCCACATTATGGTGTGACCACAACTGTTAGTAGGAAATTTTGCAGATGATACAGTGGTAGAAAGAAGAAAGAAAGAAACATGAATAAGGATAACTTGTACTGGAAAGTATAGTATTTTTGATAAATTAATCCACAGATGAAAGTGTAGAGAGATAATAGGTGATGGAAACTCAAAGGTGGGAGCGATCACTTAGAATTTTGTGAATTTAATACACAAGAAATAAAAGTCTCTAGAAGATGTATTTTAATTCTGTACGTGCTATCCATAGACTTCAAATTTTAAATCCTTGACCATTGTAACAGTTACAAGATAATAATAGATGCAGTGGAAGAGACATAATATATAAATCACTGAAGAACTAAACAGTTTATAAATCTTCCTTTCAGGCAAAAGAGTTTGACAGTAAAAAATGCTGAAAATGAAGAACGATAATATAAAATTTGTTTAAAAGGTTGGGTACTTTAAAAAATGAAAAAGACAAGCAAAGGCTAAGCCTTAGAAGAACTCTCCCTTATACAAAGAACCCAAACTTTTATAAATACTTAGATTTCTTAACTGATAGGTAAAAGAGCACTGCTCTCTCTTTAAACACTCAAAATTATTAATTTATTGCTATAGGGAAGTTTCTTCATGAAATGATCTCACCTCTATTGCTATACAATAAAAGAATTCTCAGCTTTTGAGAGCTTCTGGATTCCTTATGAAATATAGATAGACTTTTGCTTCTGAAGTGTTTCAGTTTTTTTCCTTTAGATATGGAAGAAGCGGAATAAATAATAGGTATGGTCCTTCTTTTAAGATACAGGAATACCCATGTTTATAAAATAAAGGAGAAGAAAGTTTAGAAACTCTAAAGATCTTAATGGGAGAATTCACTGGAAATTAGCTATTTGGATGATGAAAATTTGTCAACCATCCACACTTAATGACAAAAAAGTGTTCATGTATTTTATGCTGCTAGGTACTTGGTGTGGCAGTTAGTCCTTCTGCAGAAAGTTTGTCCCTCAAAGCTTCATTATATGCACTGAGTACAATATACAGTATTCTCTGTGAAAGAGTATTTTAGGACAAAATACAGAAAACTCAGCAACTAATTCAAGACAATTGAAGATTTCTATGGCTTCTTTTAAAAGGATGGCCTTCAATTAGTCAGGTAGCCATTTCTTTTCTTTAACATCTCCAATCAGGTAATACTTGAGGAAAATGATTCCACAGAAAGGCATCCATTGAAGGCCAGAAACATCTACAGATGCAATGTGATCCCAAGCGATGAAGCATGTGGTCCTTCATTGGCATTATATGATAACAGGAGGATCTTCTGGCAGAGGAGCTGACTTTTGCTGTGTTCTGCATGCTGCCCCTCCAAACCCATCTTTGATTGGCACCTATGCCCTATTGAAACTGGCATCACACCTTCTGAAAGGGCACAGTGCCAGGCTAGCAGATGGGTATGGGCAAAAGCATGCCAGAAACCCAGTATGTGCATCAAGTTTAAGTATTAGGGGCCCAAACTCCCATCCAGGGATATAAAACTGCAGTCTGTTGAGAGCTTTTTTGTGCTTAAGGTTAAAGGACATGCCATTTCTACTCCAGCTTAGAGGTTGATTAATTTTGAAAGT